>NW_028276460.1:0-112485 GCF_052056855.1 Sturnus vulgaris | reverse complement strand
TTGTGCCTCTGCTGCTTCTGCTGTTAGGAATCGCTCCTTGAAAGGCGAGCGAGAGCGTCCTTCCGGGTGCATTGCACTGAGTCGAGTGCTCGCTCGGGACTTTGCTCTCGGGGCCAAGGCAAGAGGGCGTGCTTGCCCGCAGAACCGAGAACACGCTGTTGGGCAGAGCTGCAACTGACCGCTGGAGTTCAGCTCTCGCCGGACGGCAGAAGGCGAAGAACGAAGCCGCTTGCGAGCGGCGCAGTGCAGCGAAGAGCTCTCCGAATTCGCCGCTAGCTCCACGGTCCTTCTCAGCTGCGAGTAGCAGCGCTCGCAGTACACAGAGCTTCGCAAGGCCCGAAGAGCCGGAGGGAAGTATCGCACACGCAAATGTGCCAGGACAGAGACGTGTTCTACGTTGTCCCCTCTCGTCGTGCAGTTTGTGCCTCTGCTGCTTCTGCTGTTAGGAATCGCTCCTTGAAAGGCGAGCGAGAGCGTCCTTCCGGGTGCATTGCACTGAGTCGAGTGCTCGCTCGGGACTTTGCTCTCGGGGCCAAGGCAAGAGGGCGTGCTTGCCCGCAGAACCGAGAACACGCTGTTGGGCAGAGCTGCAACTGACCGCTGGAGTTCAGCTCTCGCCGGACGGCAGAAGGCGAAGAACGAAGCCGCTTGCGAGCGGCGCAGTGCAGCGAAGAGCTCTCCGAATTCGCCGCTAGCTCCACGGTCCTTCTCAGCTGCGAGTAGCAGCGCTCGCAGTACACAGAGCTTCGCAAGGCCCGAAGAGCCGGAGGGAAGTATCGCACACGCAAATGTGCCAGGACAGAGACGTGTTCTACGTTGTCCCCTCTCGTCGTGCAGTTTGTGCCTCTGCTGCTTCTGCTGTTAGGAATCGCTCCTTGAAAGGCGAGCGAGAGCGTCCTTCCGGGTGCATTGCACTGAGTCGAGTGCTCGCTCGGGACTTTGCACTCGGGGCCAAGGCAAGAGGGCGTGCTTGCCCGCAGAACTGAGAACACGCTGTTGGGCAGAGCTGCAACTGACCGCTGGAGTTCAGCTCTCGCCGGACGGCAGAAGGCGAAGAACGAAGCCGCTTGCGAGCGGCGCAGTGCAGCGAAGAGCTCTCCGAATTCGCCGCTAGCTCCACGGTCCTTCTCAGCTGCGAGTAGCAGCGCTCGCAGTACACAGAGCTTCGCAAGGCCCGAAGAGCCGGAGGGAAGTATCGCACACGCAAATGTGCCAGGACAGAGACGTGTTCTACGTTGTCCCCTCTCGTCGTGCAGTTTGTGCCTCTGCTGCTTCTGCTGTTAGGAATCGCTCCTTGAAAGGCGAGCGAGAGCGTCCTTCCGGGTGCATTGCACTGAGTCGAGTGCTCGCTCGGGACTTTGCTCTCGGGGCCAAGGCAAGAGGGCGTGCTTGCCCGCAGAACTGAGAACACGCTGTTGGGCAGAGCTGCAACTGACCGCTGGAGTTCAGCTCTCGCCGGACGGCAGAAGGCGAAGAACGAAGCCGCTTGCGAGCGGCGCAGTGCAGCGAAGAGCTCTCCGAATTCGCCGCTAGCTCCACGGTCCTTCTCAGCTGCGAGTAGCAGCGCTCGCAGTACACAGAGCTTCGCAAGGCCCGAAGAGCCGGAGGGAAGTATCGCACACGCAAATGTGCCAGGACAGAGACGTGTTCTACGTTGTCCCCTCTCGTACGTGCAGTTTGTGCCTCTGCTGCTTCTGCTGTTAGGAATCGCTCCTTGAAAGGCGAGCGAGAGCGTCCTTCCGGGTGCATTGCACTGAGTCGAGTGCTCGCTCGGGACTTTGCTCTCGGGGCCAAGGCAAGAGGGCGTGCTTGCCCGCAGAACCGAGAACACGCTGTTGGGCAGAGCTGCAACTGACCGCTGGAGTTCAGCTCTCGCCGGACGGCAGAAGGCGAAGAACGAAGGCGCTTGCGAGCGGCGCAGTGCAGCGAAGAGCTCTCCGAATTCGCCGCTAGCTCCACGGTCCTTCTCAGCTGCGAGTAGCAGCGCTCGCAGTACACAGAGCTTCGCAAGGCCCGAAGAGCCGGAGGGAAGTATCGCACACGCAAATGTGCCAGGACAGAGACGTGTTCTACGTTGTCCCCTCTCGTCGTGCAGTTTGTGCCTCTGCTGCTTCTGCTGTTAGGAATCGCTCCTTGAAAGGCGAGCGAGAGCGTCCTTCCGGGTGCATTGCACTGAGTCGAGTGCTCGCTCGGGACTTTGCACTCGGGGCCAAGGCAAGAGGGCGTGCTTGCCCGCAGAACTGAGAACACGCTGTTGGGCAGAGCTGCAACTGACCGCTGGAGTTCAGCTCTCGCCGGACGGCAGAAGGCGAAGAACGAAGGCGCTTGCGAGCGGCGCAGTGCAGCGAAGAGCTCTCCGAATTCGCCGCTAGCTCCACGGTCCTTCTCAGCTGCGAGTAGCAGCGCTCGCAGTACACAGAGCTTCGCAAGGCCCGAAGAGCCGGAGGGAAGTATCGCACACGAAAATGTGCCAGGACAGAGACGTGTTCTACGTTGTCCCCTCTCGTCGTGCAGTTTGTGCCTCTGCTGCTTCTGCTGTTAGGAATCGCTCCTTGAAAGGCGAGCGAGAGCGTCCTTCCGGGTGCATTGCACTGAGTCGAGTGCTCGCTCGGGACTTTGCACTCGGGGCCAAGGCAAGAGGGCGTGCTTGCCCGCAGAACCGAGAACACGCTGTTGGGCAGAGCTGCAACTGACCGCTGGAGTTCAGCTCTCGCCGGACGGCAGAAGGCGAAGAACGAAGCCGCTTGCGAGCGGCGCAGTGCAGCGAAGAGCTCTCCGAATTCGCCGCTAGCTCCACGGTCCTTCTCAGCTGCGAGTAGCAGCGCTCGCAGTACACAGAGCTTCGCAAGGCCCGAAGAGCCGGAGGGAAGTATCGCACACGCAAATGTGCCAGGACAGAGACGTGTTCTACGTTGTCCCCTCTCGTCGTGCAGTTTGTGCCTCTGCTGCTTCTGCTGTTAGGAATCGCTCCTTGAAAGGCGAGCGAGAGCGTCCTTCCGGGTGCATTGCACTGAGTCGAGTGCTCGCTCGGGACTTTGCTCTCGGGGCCAAGGCAAGAGGGCGTGCTTGCCCGCAGAACTGAGAACACGCTGTTGGGCAGAGCTGCAACTGACCGCTGGAGTTCAGCTCTCGCCGGACGGCAGAAGGCGAAGAACGAAGCCGCTTGCGAGCGGCGCAGTGCAGCGAAGAGCTCTCCGAATTCGCCGCTAGCTCCACGGTCCTTCTCAGCTGCGAGTAGCAGCGCTCGCAGTACACAGAGCTTCGCAAGGCCCGAAGAGCCGGAGGGAAGTATCGCACACGAAAATGTGCCAGGACAGAGACGTGTTCTACGTTGTCCCCTCTCGTCGTGCAGTTTGTGCCTCTGCTGCTTCTGCTGTTAGGAATCGCTCCTTGAAAGGCGAGCGAGAGCGTCCTTCCGGGTGCATTGCACTGAGTCGAGTGCTCGCTCGGACTTTGCACTCGGGGCCAAGGCAAGAGGGCGTGCTTGCCCGCAGAACCGAGAACACGCTGTTGGGCAGAGCTGCAACTGACCGCTGGAGTTCAGCTCTCGCCGGACGGCAGAAGGCGAAGAACGAAGCCGCTTGCGAGCGGCGCAGTGCAGCGAAGAGCTCTCCGAATTCGCCGCTAGCTCCACGGTCCTTCTCAGCTGCGAGTAGCAGCGCTCGCAGTACACAGAGCTTCGCAAGGCCCGAAGAGCCGGAGGGAAGTATCGCACACGCAAATGTGCCAGGACAGAGACGTGTTCTACGTTGTCCCCTCTCGTCGTGCAGTTTGTGCCTCTGCTGCTTCTGCTGTTAGGAATCGCTCCTTGAAAGGCGAGCGAGAGCGTCCTTCCGGGTGCATTGCACTGAGTCGAGTGCTCGCTCGGGACTTTGCTCTCGGGCCAAGGCAAGAGGGCGTGCTTGCCCGCAGAGCTGAGAACACGCTGTTGGGCAGAGCTGCAACTGACCGCTGGAGTTCAGCTCTCGCCGGACGGCAGAAGGCGAAGAACGAAGCCGCTTGCGAGCGGCGCAGTGCAGCGAAGAGCTCTCCGAATTCGCCGCTAGCTCCACGGTCCTTCTCAGCTGCGAGTAGCAGCGCTCGCAGTACACAGAGCTTCGCAAGGCCCGAAGAGCCGGAGGGAAGTATCGCACACGAAAATGTGCCAGGACAGAGACGTGTTCTACGTTGTCCCCTCTCGTCGTGCAGTTTGTGCCTCTGCTGCTTCTGCTGTTAGGAATCGCTCCTTGAAAGGCGAGCGAGAGCGTCCTTCCGGGTGCATTGCACTGAGTCGAGTGCTCGCTCGGGACTTTGCACTCGGGGCCAAGGCAAGAGGGCGTGCTTGCCCGCAGAACCGAGAACACGCTGTTGGGCAGAGCTGCAACTGACCGCTGGAGTTCAGCACTCGCCGGACGGCAGAAGGCGAAGAACGAAGCCGCTTGCGAGCGGCGCAGTGCAGCGAAGAGCTCTCCGAATTCGCCGCTAGCTCCACGGTCCTTCTCAGCTGCGAGTAGCAGCGCTCGCAGTACACAGAGCTTCGCAAGGCCCGAAGAGCCGGAGGGAAGTATCGCACACGAAAATGTGCCAGGACAGAGACGTGTTCTACGTTGTCCCCTCTCGTCGTGCAGTTTGTGCCTCTGCTGCTTCTGCTGTTAGGAATCGCTCCTTGAAAGGCGAGCGAGAGCGTCCTTCCGGGTGCATTGCACTGAGTCGAGTGCTCGCTCGGGACTTTGCTCTCGGGGCCAAGGCAAGAGGGCGTGCTTGCCCGCAGAACCGAGAACACGCTGTTGGGCAGAGCTGCAACTGACCGCTGGAGTTCAGCTCTCGCCGGACGGCAGAAGGCGAAGAACGAAGCCGCTTGCGAGCGGCGCAGTGCAGCGAAGAGCTCTCCGAATTCGCCGCTAGCTCCACGGTCCTTCTCAGCTGCGAGTAGCAGCGCTCGCAGTACACAGAGCTTCGCAAGGCCCGAAGAGCCGGAGGGAAGTATCGCACACGCAAATGTGCCAGGACAGAGACGTGTTCTACGTTGTCCCCTCTCGTCGTGCAGTTTGTGCCTCTGCTGCTTCTGCTGTTAGGAATCGCTCCTTGAAAGGCGAGCGAGAGCGTCCTTCCGGGTGCATTGCACTGAGTCGAGTGCTCGCTCGGGACTTTGCTCTCGGGGCCAAGGCAAGAGGGCGTGCTTGCCCGCAGAACCGAGAACACGCTGTTGGGCAGAGCTGCAACTGACCGCTGGAGTTCAGCTCTCGCCGGACGGCAGAAGGCGAAGAACGAAGCCGCTTGCGAGCGGCGCAGTGCAGCGAAGAGCTCTCCGAATTCGCCGCTAGCTCCACGGTCCTTCTCAGCTGCGAGTAGCAGCGCTCGCAGTACACAGAGCTTCGCAAGGCCCGAAGAGCCGGAGGGAAGTATCGCACACGCAAATGTGCCAGGACAGAGACGTGTTCTACGTTGTCCCTTCTCGTCGTGCAGTTTGTGCCTCTGCTGCTTCTGCTGTTAGGAATCGCTCCTTGAAAGGCGAGCGAGAGCGTCCTTCCGGGTGCATTGCACTGAGTCGAGAGCTCGCTCGGGACTTTGCTCTCGGGGCCAAGGCAAGAGGGCGTGCTTGCCCGCAGAACCGAGAACACGCTGTTGGGCAGAGCTGCAACTGACCGCTGGAGTTCAGCTCTCGCCGGACGGCAGAAGGCGAAGAACGAAGCCGCTTGCGAGCGGCGCAGTGCAGCGAAGAGCTCTCCGAATTCGCCGCTAGCTCCACGGTCCTTCTCAGCTGCGAGTAGCAGCGCTCGCAGTACACAGAGCTTCGCAAGGCCCGAAGAGCCGGAGGGAAGTATCGCACACGAAAATGTGCCAGGACAGAGACGTGTTCTACGTTGTCCCTTCTCGTCGTGCAGTTTGTGCCTCTGCTGCTTCTGCTGTTAGGAATCGCTCCTTGAAAGGCGAGCGAGAGCGTCCTTCCGGGTGCATTGCACTGAGTCGAGTGCTCGCTCGGGACTTTGCTCTCGGGGCCAAGGCAAGAGGGCGTGCTTGCCCGACGAACCGAGAACACGCTGTTGGGCAGAGCTGCAACTGACCGCTGGAGTTCAGCTCTCGCCGGACGGCAGAAGGCGAAGAACGAAGCCGCTTGCGAGCGGCGCAGTGCAGCGAAGAGCTCTCCGAATTCGCCGCTAGCTCCACGGTCCTTCTCAGCTGCGAGTAGCAGCGCTCGCAGTACACAGAGCTTCGCAAGGCCCGAAGAGCCGGAGGGAAGTATCGCACACGCAAATGTGCCAGGACAGAGACGTGTTCTACGTTGTCCCCTCTCGTCGTGCAGTTTGTGCCTCTGCTGCTTCTGCTGTTAGGAATCGCTCCTTGAAAGGCGAGCGAGAGCGTCCTTCCGGGTGCATTGCACTGAGTCGAGTGCTCGCTCGGGACTTTGCTCTCGGGGCCAAGGCAAGAGGGCGTGCTTGCCCGCAGAACCGAGAACACGCTGTTGGGCAGAGCTGCAACGGACCGCTGGAGTTCAGCTCTCGCCGGACGGCAGAAGGCGAAGAACGAAGGCGCTTGCGAGCGGCGCAGTGCAGCGAAGAGCTCTCCGAATTCGCCGCTAGCTCCACGGTCCTTCTCAGCTGCGAGTAGCAGCGCTCGCAGTACACAGAGCTTCGCAAGGCCCGAAGACCCGGAGGGAAGTATCGCACACGCAAATGTGCCAGGACAGAGACGTGTTCTACGTTGTCCCCTCTCGTCGTGCAGTTTGTGCCTCTGCTGCTTCTGCTGTTAGGAATCGCTCCTTGAAAGGCGAGCGAGAGCGTCCTTCCGGGTGCATTGCACTGAGTCGAGTGCTCGCTCGGGACTTTGCTCTCGGGGCCAAGGCAAGAGGGCGTGCTTGCCCGCAGAACCGAGAACACGCTGTTGGGCAGAGCTGCAACGGACCGCTGGAGTTCAGCTCTCGCCGGACGGCAGAAGGCGAAGAACGAAGGCGCTTGCGAGCGGCGCAGTGCAGCGAAGAGCTCTCCGAATTCGCCGCTAGCTCCACGGTCCTTCTCAGCTGCGAGTAGCAGCGCTCGCAGTACACAGAGCTTCGCAAGGCCCGAAGAGCCGGAGGGAAGTATCGCACACGCAAATGTGCCAGGACAGAGACGTGTTCTACGTTGTCCCCTCTCGTCGTGCAGTTTGTGCCTCTGCTGCTTCTGCTGTTAGGAATCGCTCCTTGAAAGGCGAGCGAGAGCGTCCTTCCGGGTGCATTGCACTGAGTCGAGTGCTCGCTCGGGACTTTGCTCTCGGGGCCAAGGCAAGAGGGCGTGCTTGCCCGCAGAACCGAGAACACGCTGTTGGGCAGAGCTGCAACGGACCGCTGGAGTTCAGCTCTCGCCGGACGGCAGAAGGCGAAGAACGAAGGCGCTTGCGAGCGGCGCAGTGCAGCGAAGAGCTCTCCGAATTCGCCGCTAGCTCCACGGTCCTTCTCAGCTGCGAGTAGCAGCGCTCGCAGTACACAGAGCTTCGCAAGGCCCGAAGAGCCGGAGGGAAGTATCGCACACGCAAATGTGCCAGGACAGAGACGTGTTCTACGTTGTCCCCTCTCGTCGTGCAGTTTGTGCCTCTGCTGCTTCTGCTGTTAGGAATCGCTCCTTGAAAGGCGAGCGAGAGCGTCCTTCCGGGTGCATTGCACTGAGTCGAGTGCTCGCTCGGGACTTTGCACTCGGGGCCAAGGCAAGAGGGCGTGCTTGCCCGCAGAACCGAGAACACGCTGTTGGGCAGAGCTGCAACGGACCGCTGGAGTTCAGCTCTCGCCGGACGGCAGAAGGCGAAGAACGAAGCCGCTTGCGAGCGGCGCAGTGCAGCGAAGAGCTCTCCGAATTCGCCGCTAGCTCCACGGTCCTTCTCAGCTGCGAGTAGCAGCGCTCGCAGTACACAGAGCTTCGCAAGGCCCGAAGAGCCGGAGGGAAGTATCGCACACGCAAATGTGCCAGGACAGAGACGTGTTCTACGTTGTCCCCTCTCGTCGTGCAGTTTGTGCCTCTGCTGCTTCTGCTGTTAGGAATCGCTCCTTGAAAGGCGAGCGAGAGCGTCCTTCCGGGTGCATTGCACTGAGTCGAGTGCTCGCTCGGGACTTTGCTCTCGGGGCCAAGGCAAGAGGGCGTGCTTGCCCGCAGAACCGAGAACACGCTGTTGGGCAGAGCTGCAACTGACCGCTGGAGTTCAGCTCTCGCCGGACGGCAGAAGGCGAAGAACGAAGCCGCTTGCGAGCGGCGCAGTGCAGCGAAGAGCTCTCCGAATTCGCCGCTAGCTCCACGGTCCTTCTCAGCTGCGAGTAGCAGCGCTCGCAGTACACAGAGCTTCGCAAGGCCCGAAGAGCCGGAGGGAAGTATCGCACACGCAAATGTGCCAGGACAGAGACGTGTTCTACGTTGTCCCCTCTCGTCGTGCAGTTTGTGCCTCTGCTGCTTCTGCTGTTAGGAATCGCTCCTTGAAAGGCGAGCGAGAGCGTCCTTCCGGGTGCATTGCACTGAGTCGAGTGCTCGCTCGGGACTTTGCTCTCGGGGCCAAGGCAAGAGGGCGTGCTTGCCCGCAGAACTGAGAACACGCTGTTGGGCAGAGCTGCAACTGACCGCTGGAGTTCAGCTCTCGCCGGACGGCAGAAGGCGAAGAACGAAGGCGCTTGCGAGCGGCGCAGTGCAGCGAAGAGCTCTCCGAATTCGCCGCTAGCTCCACGGTCCTTCTCAGCTGCGAGTAGCAGCGCTCGCAGTACACAGAGCTTCGCAAGGCCCGAAGAGCCGGAGGGAAGTATCGCACACGCAAATGTGCCAGGACAGAGACGTGTTCTACGTTGTCCCCTCTCGTCGTGCAGTTTGTGCCTCTGCTGCTTCTGCTGTTAGGAATCGCTCCTTGAAAGGCGAGCGAGAGCGTCCTTCCGGGTGCATTGCACTGAGTCGAGTGCTCGCTCGGGACTTTGCACTCGGGGCCAAGGCAAGAGGGCGTGCTTGCCCGCAGAACTGAGAACACGCTGTTGGGCAGAGCTGCAACTGACCGCTGGAGTTCAGCTCTCGCCGGACGGCAGAAGGCGAAGAACGAAGGCGCTTGCGAGCGGCGCAGTGCAGCGAAGAGCTCTCCGAATTCGCCGCTAGCTCCACGGTCCTTCTCAGCTGCGAGTAGCAGCGCTCGCAGTACACAGAGCTTCGCAAGGCCCGAAGAGCCGGAGGGAAGTATCGCACACGAAAATGTGCCAGGACAGAGACGTGTTCTACGTTGTCCCCTCTCGTCGTGCAGTTTGTGCCTCTGCTGCTTCTGCTGTTAGGAATCGCTCCTTGAAAGGCGAGCGAGAGCGTCCTTCCGGGTGCATTGCACTGAGTCGAGTGCTCGCTCGGGACTTTGCACTCGGGGCCAAGGCAAGAGGGCGTGCTTGCCCGCAGAACTGAGAACACGCTGTTGGGCAGAGCTGCAACTGACCGCTGGAGTTCAGCTCTCGCCGGACGGCAGAAGGCGAAGAACGAAGCCGCTTGCGAGCGGCGCAGTGCAGCGAAGAGCTCTCCGAATTCGCCGCTAGCTCCACGGTCCTTCTCAGCTGCGAGTAGCAGCGCTCGCAGTACACAGAGCTTCGCAAGGCCCGAAGAGCCGGAGGGAAGTATCGCACACGCAAATGTGCCAGGACAGAGACGTGTTCTACGTTGTCCCCTCTCGTCGTGCAGTTTGTGCCTCTGCTGCTTCTGCTGTTAGGAATCGCTCCTTGAAAGGCGAGCGAGAGCGTCCTTCCGGGTGCATTGCACTGAGTCGAGTGCTCGCTCGGGACTTTGCTCTCGGGGCCAAGGCAAGAGGGCGTGCTTGCCCGCAGAACTGAGAACACGCTGTTGGGCAGAGCTGCAACTGACCGCTGGAGTTCAGCTCTCGCCGGACGGCAGAAGGCGAAGAACGAAGCCGCTTGCGAGCGGCGCAGTGCAGCGAAGAGCTCTCCGAATTCGCCGCTAGCTCCACGGTCCTTCTCAGCTGCGAGTAGCAGCGCTCGCAGTACACAGAGCTTCGCAAGGCCCGAAGAGCCGGAGGGAAGTATCGCACACGAAAATGTGCCAGGACAGAGACGTGTTCTACGTTGTCCCCTCTCGTCGTGCAGTTTGTGCCTCTGCTGCTTCTGCTGTTAGGAATCGCTCCTTGAAAGGCGAGCGAGAGCGTCCTTCCGGGTGCATTGCACTGAGTCGAGTGCTCGCTCGGGACTTTGCACTCGGGGCCAAGGCAAGAGGGCGTGCTTGCCCGCAGAACTGAGAACACGCTGTTGGGCAGAGCTGCAACTGACCGCTGGAGTTCAGCTCTCGCCGGACGGCAGAAGGCGAAGAACGAAGCCGCTTGCGAGCGGCGCAGTGCAGCGAAGAGCTCTCCGAATTCGCCGCTAGCTCCACGGTCCTTCTCAGCTGCGAGTAGCAGCGCTCGCAGTACACAGAGCTTCGCAAGGCCCGAAGAGCCGGAGGGAAGTATCGCACACGCAAATGTGCCAGGACAGAGACGTGTTCTACGTTGTCCCCTCTCGTCGTGCAGTTTGTGCCTCTGCTGCTTCTGCTGTTAGGAATCGCTCCTTGAAAGGCGAGCGAGAGCGTCCTTCCGGGTGCATTGCACTGAGTCGAGTGCTCGCTCGGGACTTTGCTCTCGGGGCCAAGGCAAGAGGGCGTGCTTGCCCGCAGAGCTGAGAACACGCTGTTGGGCAGAGCTGCAACTGACCGCTGGAGTTCAGCTCTCGCCGGACGGCAGAAGGCGAAGAACGAAGCCGCTTGCGAGCGGCGCAGTGCAGCGAAGAGCTCTCCGAATTCGCCGCTAGCTCCACGGTCCTTCTCAGCTGCGAGTAGCAGCGCTCGCAGTACACAGAGCTTCGCAAGGCCCGAAGAGCCGGAGGGAAGTATCGCACACGAAAATGTGCCAGGACAGAGACGTGTTCTACGTTGTCCCCTCTCGTCGTGCAGTTTGTGCCTCTGCTGCTTCTGCTGTTAGGAATCGCTCCTTGAAAGGCGAGCGAGAGCGTCCTTCCGGGTGCATTGCACTGAGTCGAGTGCTCGCTCGGGACTTTGCACTCGGGGCCAAGGCAAGAGGGCGTGCTTGCCCGCAGAACCGAGAACACGCTGTTGGGCAGAGCTGCAACTGACCGCTGGAGTTCAGCACTCGCCGGACGGCAGAAGGCGAAGAACGAAGCCGCTTGCGAGCGGCGCAGTGCAGCGAAGAGCTCTCCGAATTCGCCGCTAGCTCCACGGTCCTTCTCAGCTGCGAGTAGCAGCGCTCGCAGTACACAGAGCTTCGCAAGGCCCGAAGAGCCGGAGGGAAGTATCGCACACGAAAATGTGCCAGGACAGAGACGTGTTCTACGTTGTCCCCTCTCGTCGTGCAGTTTGTGCCTCTGCTGCTTCTGCTGTTAGGAATCGCTCCTTGAAAGGCGAGCGAGAGCGTCCTTCCGGGTGCATTGCACTGAGTCGAGTGCTCGCTCGGGACTTTGCTCTCGGGGCCAAGGCAAGAGGGCGTGCTTGCCCGCAGAACCGAGAACACGCTGTTGGGCAGAGCTGCAACTGACCGCTGGAGTTCAGCTCTCGCCGGACGGCAGAAGGCGAAGAACGAAGCCGCTTGCGAGCGGCGCAGTGCAGCGAAGAGCTCTCCGAATTCGCCGCTAGCTCCACGGTCCTTCTCAGCTGCGAGTAGCAGCGCTCGCAGTACACAGAGCTTCGCAAGGCCCGAAGAGCCGGAGGGAAGTATCGCACACGCAAATGTGCCAGGACAGAGACGTGTTCTACGTTGTCCCCTCTCGTCGTGCAGTTTGTGCCTCTGCTGCTTCTGCTGTTAGGAATCGCTCCTTGAAAGGCGAGCGAGAGCGTCCTTCCGGGTGCATTGCACTGAGTCGAGTGCTCGCTCGGGACTTTGCACTCGGGGCCAAGGCAAGAGGGCGTGCTTGCCCGCAGAACCGAGAACACGCTGTTGGGCAGAGCTGCAACTGACCGCTGGAGTTCAGCTCTCGCCGGACGGCAGAAGGCGAAGAACGAAGCCGCTTGCGAGCGGCGCAGTGCAGCGAAGAGCTCTCCGAATTCGCCGCTAGCTCCACGGTCCTTCTCAGCTGCGAGTAGCAGCGCTCGCAGTACACAGAGCTTCGCAAGGCCCGAAGAGCCGGAGGGAAGTATCGCACACGAAAATGTGCCAGGACAGAGACGTGTTCTACGTTGTCCCCTCTCGTCGTGCAGTTTGTGCCTCTGCTGCTTCTGCTGTTAGGAATCGCTCCTTGAAAGGCGAGCGAGAGCGTCCTTCCGGGTGCATTGCACTGAGTCGAGTGCTCGCTCGGGACTTTGCTCTCGGGGCCAAGGCAAGAGGGCGTGCTTGCCCGCAGAGCCGAGAACACGCTGTTGGGCAGAGCTGCAACTGACCGCTGGAGTTCAGCTCTCGCCGGACGGCAGAAGGCGAAGAACGAAGCCGCTTGCGAGCGGCGCAGTGCAGCGAAGAGCTCTCCGAATTCGCCGCTAGCTCCACGGTCCTTCTCAGCTGCGAGTAGCAGCGCTCGCAGTACACAGAGCTTCGCAAGGCCCGAAGAGCCGGAGGGAAGTATCGCACACGAAAATGTGCCAGGACAGAGACGTGTTCTACGTTGTCCCCTCTCGTCGTGCAGTTTGTGCCTCTGCTGCTTCTGCTGTTAGGAATCGCTCCTTGAAAGGCGAGCGAGAGCGTCCTTCCGGGTGCATTGCACTGAGTCGAGTGCTCGCTCGGGACTTTGCTCTCGGGGCCAAGGCAAGAGGGCGTGCTTGCCCGCAGAACCGAGAACACGCTGTTGGGCAGAGCTGCAACTGACCGCTGGAGTTCAGCTCTCGCCGGACGGCAGAAGGCGAAGAACGAAGCCGCTTGCGAGCGGCGCAGTGCAGCGAAGAGCTCTCCGAATTCGCCGCTAGCTCCACGGTCCTTCTCAGCTGCGAGTAGCAGCGCTCGCAGTACACAGAGCTTCGCAAGGCCCGAAGAGCCGGAGGGAAGTATCGCACACGCAAATGTGCCAGGACAGAGACGTGTTCTACGTTGTCCCTTCTCGTCGTGCAGTTTGTGCCTCTGCTGCTTCTGCTGTTAGGAATCGCTCCTTGAAAGGCGAGCGAGAGCGTCCTTCCGGGTGCATTGCACTGAGTCGAGAGCTCGCTCGGGACTTTGCTCTCGGGGCCAAGGCAAGAGGGCGTGCTTGCCCGCAGAACTGAGAACACGCTGTTGGGCAGAGCTGCAACTGACCGCTGGAGTTCAGCTCTCGCCGGACGGCAGAAGGCGAAGAACGAAGCCGCTTGCGAGCGGCGCAGTGCAGCGAAGAGCTCTCCGAATTCGCCGCTAGCTCCACGGTCCTTCTCAGCTGCGAGTAGCAGCGCTCGCAGTACACAGAGCTTCGCAAGGCCCGAAGAGCCGGAGGGAAGTATCGCACACGAAAATGTGCCAGGACAGAGACGTGTTCTACGTTGTCCCCTCTCGTCGTGCAGTTTGTGCCTCTGCTGCTTCTGCTGTTAGGAATCGCTCCTTGAAAGGCGAGCGAGAGCGTCCTTCCGGGTGCATTGCACTGAGTCGAGTGCTCGCTCGGGACTTTGCACTCGGGGCCAAGGCAAGAGGGCGTGCTTGCCCGCAGAACCGAGAACACGCTGTTGGGCAGAGCTGCAACTGACCGCTGGAGTTCAGCTCTCGCCGGACGGCAGAAGGCGAAGAACGAAGCCGCTTGCGAGCGGCGCAGTGCAGCGAAGAGCTCTCCGAATTCGCCGCTAGCTCCACGGTCCTTCTCAGCTGCGAGTAGCAGCGCTCGCAGTACACAGAGCTTCGCAAGGCCCGAAGAGCCGGAGGGAAGTATCGCACACGCAAATGTGCCAGGACAGAGACGTGTTCTACGTTGTCCCCTCTCGTCGTGCAGTTTGTGCCTCTGCTGCTTCTGCTGTTAGGAATCGCTCCTTGAAAGGCGAGCGAGAGCGTCCTTCCGGGTGCATTGCACTGAGTCGAGTGCTCGCTCGGGACTTTGCTCTCGGGGCCAAGGCAAGAGGGCGTGCTTGCCCGCAGAACCGAGAACACGCTGTTGGGCAGAGCTGCAACTGACCGCTGGAGTTCAGCTCTCGCCGGACGGCAGAAGGCGAAGAACGAAGCCGCTTGCGAGCGGCGCAGTGCAGCGAAGAGCTCTCCGAATTCGCCGCTAGCTCCGCGGTCCTTCTCAGCTGCGAGTAGCAGCGCTCGCAGTACACAGAGCTTCGCAAGGCCCGAAGAGCCGGAGGGAAGTATCGCACACGCAAATGTGCCAGGACAGAGACGTGTTCTACGTTGTCCCCTCTCGTCGTGCAGTTTGTGCCTCTGCTGCTTCTGCTGTTAGGAATCGCTCCTTGAAAGGCGAGCGAGAGCGTCCTTCCGGGTGCATTGCACTGAGTCGAGTGCTCGCTCGGGACTTTGCTCTCGGGGCCAAGGCAAGAGGGCGTGCTTGCCCGCAGAACCGAGAACACGCTGTTGGGCAGAGCTGCAACTGACCGCTGGAGTTCAGCTCTCGCCGGACGGCAGAAGGCGAAGAACGAAGCCGCTTGCGAGCGGCGCAGTGCAGCGAAGAGCTCTCCGAATTCGCCGCTAGCTCCGCGGTCCTTCTCAGCTGCGAGTAGCAGCGCTCGCAGTACACAGAGCTTCGCAAGGCCCGAAGAGCCGGAGGGAAGTATCGCACACGCAAATGTGCCAGGACAGAGACGTGTTCTACGTTGTCCCCTCTCGTCGTGCAGTTTGTGCCTCTGCTGCTTCTGCTGTTAGGAATCGCTCCTTGAAAGGCGAGCGAGAGCGTCCTTCCGGGTGCATTGCACTGAGTCGAGTGCTCGCTCGGGACTTTGCTCTCGGGGCCAAGGCAAGAGGGCGTGCTTGCCCGCAGAACCGAGAACACGCTGTTGGGCAGAGCTGCAACTGACCGCTGGAGTTCAGCTCTCGCCGGACGGCAGAAGGCGAAGAACGAAGCCGCTTGCGAGCGGCGCAGTGCAGCGAAGAGCTCTCCGAATTCGCCGCTAGCTCCGCGGTCCTTCTCAGCTGCGAGTAGCAGCGCTCGCAGTACACAGAGCTTCGCAAGGCCCGAAGAGCCGGAGGGAAGTATCGCACACGCAAATGTGCCAGGACAGAGACGTGTTCTACGTTGTCCCTTCTCGTCGTGCAGTTTGTGCCTCTGCTGCTTCTGCTGTTAGGAATCGCTCCTTGAAAGGCGAGCGAGAGCGTCCTTCCGGGTGCATTGCACTGAGTCGAGTGCTCGCTCGGGACTTTGCACTCGGGGCCAAGGCAAGAGGGCGTGCTTGCCCGCAGAACCGAGAACACGCTGTTGGGCAGAGCTGCAACTGACCGCTGGAGTTCAGCTCTCGCCGGACGGCAGAAGGCGAAGAACGAAGGCGCTTGCGAGCGGCGCAGTGCAGCGAAGAGCTCTCCGAATTCGCCGCTAGCTCCACGGTCCTTCTCAGCTGCGAGTAGCAGCGCTCGCAGTACACAGAGCTTCGCAAGGCCCGAAGAGCCGGAGGGAAGTATCGCACACGAAAATGTGCCAGGACAGAGACGTGTTCTACGTTGTCCCCTCTCGTCGTGCAGTTTGTGCCTCTGCTGCTTCTGCTGTTAGGAATCGCTCCTTGAAAGGCGAGCGAGAGCGTCCTTCCGGGTGCATTGCACTGAGTCGAGTGCTCGCTCGGGACTTTGCTCTCGGGGCCAAGGCAAGAGGGCGTGCTTGCCCGCAGAACCGAGAACACGCTGTTGGGCAGAGCTGCAACTGACCGCTGGAGTTCAGCTCTCGCCGGACGGCAGAAGGCGAAGAACGAAGGCGCTTGCGAGCGGCGCAGTGCAGCGAAGAGCTCTCCGAATTCGCCGCTAGCTCCACGGTCTTTCTCAGCTGCGAGTAGCAGCGCTCGCAGTACACAGAGCTTCGCAAGGCCCGAAGAGCCGGAGGGAAGTATCGCACACGAAAATGTGCCAGGACAGAGACGTGTTCTACGTTGTCCCCTCTCGTCGTGCAGTTTGTGCCTCTGCTGCTTCTGCTGTTAGGAATCGCTCCTTGAAAGGCGAGCGAGAGCGTCCTTCCGGGTGCATTGCACTGAGTCGAGTGCTCGCTCGGGACTTTGCTCTCGGGGCCAAGGCAAGAGGGCGTGCTTGCCCGCAGAACCGAGAACACGCTGTTGGGCAGAGCTGCAACTGACCGCTGGAGTTCAGCTCTCGCCGGACGGCAGAAGGCGAAGAACGAAGGCGCTTGCGAGCGGCGCAGTGCAGCGAAGAGCTCTCCGAATTCGCCGCTAGCTCCACGGTCCTTCTCAGCTGCGAGTAGCAGCGCTCGCAGTACACAGAGCTTCGCAAGGCCCGAAGAGCCGGAGGGAAGTATCGCACACGCAAATGTGCCAGGACAGAGACGTGTTCTACGTTGTCCCCTCTCGTCGTGCAGTTTGTGCCTCTGCTGCTTCTGCTGTTAGGAATCGCTCCTTGAAAGGCGAGCGAGAGCGTCCTTCCGGGTGCATTGCACTGAGTCGAGTGCTCGCTCGGGACTTTGCTCTCGGGGCCAAGGCAAGAGGGCGTGCTTGCCCGCAGAACCGAGAACACGCTGTTGGGCAGAGCTGCAACTGACCGCTGGAGTTCAGCTCTCGCCGGACGGCAGAAGGCGAAGAACGAAGGCGCTTGCGAGCGGCGCAGTGCAGCGAAGAGCTCTCCGAATTCGCCGCTAGCTCCGCGGTCCTTCTCAGCTGCGAGTAGCAGCGCTCGCAGTACACAGAGCTTCGCAAGGCCCGAAGAGCCGGAGGGAAGTATCGCACACGCAAATGTGCCAGGACAGAGACGTGTTCTACGTTGTCCCTTCTCGTCGTGCAGTTTGTGCCTCTGCTGCTTCTGCTGTTAGGAATCGCTCCTTGAAAGGCGAGCGAGAGCGTCCTTCCGGGTGCATTGCACTGAGTCGAGTGCTCGCTCGGGACTTTGCTCTCGGGGCCAAGGCAAGAGGGCGTGCTTGCCCGCAGAACCGAGAACACGCTGTTGGGCAGAGCTGCAACGGACCGCTGGAGTTCAGCTCTCGCCGGACGGCAGAAGGCGAAGAACGAAGGCGCTTGCGAGCGGCGCAGTGCAGCGAAGAGCTCTCCGAATTCGCCGCTAGCTCCGCGGTCCTTCTCAGCTGCGAGTAGCAGCGCTCGCAGTACACAGAGCTTCGCAAGGCCCGAAGAGCCGGAGGGAAGTATCGCACACGCAAATGTGCCAGGACAGAGACGTGTTCTACGTTGTCCCCTCTCGTCGTGCAGTTTGTGCCTCTGCTGCTTCTGCTGTTAGGAATCGCTCCTTGAAAGGCGAGCGAGAGCGTCCTTCCGGGTGCATTGCACTGAGTCGAGTGCTCGCTCGGGACTTTGCTCTCGGGGCCAAGGCAAGAGGGCGTGCTTGCCCGCAGAACCGAGAACACGCTGTTGGGCAGAGCTGCAACGGACCGCTGGAGTTCAGCTCTCGCCGGACGGCAGAAGGCGAAGAACGAAGGCGCTTGCGAGCGGCGCAGTGCAGCGAAGAGCTCTCCGAATTCGCCGCTAGCTCCACGGTCCTTCTCAGCTGCGGGTAGCAGCGCTCGCAGTACACAGAGCTTCGCAAGGCCCGAAGAGCCGGAGGGAAGTATCGCACACGCAAATGTGCCAGGACAGAGACGTGTTCTACGTTGTCCCCTCTCGTCGTGCAGTTTGTGCCTCTGCTGCTTCTGCTGTTAGGAATCGCTCCTTGAAAGGCGAGCGAGAGCGTCCTTCCGGGTGCATTGCACTGAGTCGAGTGCTCGCTCGGGACTTTGCTCTCGCGGCCAAGGCAAGAGGGCGTGCTTGCCCGCAGAACCGAGAACACGCTGTTGGGCAGAGCTGCAACTGACCGCTGGAGTTCAGCTCTCGCCGGACGGCAGAAGGCGAAGAACGAAGCCGCTTGCGAGCGGCGCAGTGCAGCGAAGAGCTCTCCGAATTCGCCGCTAGCTCCACGGTCCTTCTCAGCTGCGGGTAGCAGCGCTCGCAGTACACAGAGCTTCGCAAGGCCCGAAGAGCCGGAGGGAAGTATCGCACACGCAAATGTGCCAGGACAGAGACGTGTTCTACGTTGTCCCCTCTCGTCGTGCAGTTTGTGCCTCTGCTGCTTCTGCTGTTAGGAATCGCTCCTTGAAAGGCGAGCGAGAGCGTCCTTCCGGGTGCATTGCACTGAGTCGAGTGCTCGCTCGGGACTTTGCTCTCGGGGCCAAGGCAAGAGGGCGTGCTTGCCCGCAGAACCGAGAACACGCTGTTGGGCAGAGCTGCAACGGACCGCTGGAGTTCAGCCTTCGCCGGACGGCAGAAGGCGAAGAACGAAGGCGCTTGCGAGCGGCGCAGTGCAGCGAAGAGCTCTCCGAATTCGCCGCTAGCTCCACGGTCCTTCTCAGCTGCGAGTAGCAGCGCTCGCAGTACACAGAGCTTCGCAAGGCCCGAAGACCCGGAGGGAAGTATCGCACACGCAAATGTGCCAGGACAGAGACGTGTTCTACGTTGTCCCCTCTCGTCGTGCAGTTTGTGCCTCTGCTGCTTCTGCTGTTAGGAATCGCTCCTTGAAAGGCGAGCGAGAGCGTCCTTCCGGGTGCATTGCACTGAGTCGAGTGCTCGCTCGGGACTTTGCTCTCGGGGCCAAGGCAAGAGGGCGTGCTTGCCCGCAGAACCGAGAACACGCTGTTGGGCAGAGCTGCAACGGACCGCTGGAGTTCAGCTCTCGCCGGACGGCAGAAGGCGAAGAACGAAGGCGCTTGCGAGCGGCGCAGTGCAGCGAAGAGCTCTCCGAATTCGCCGCTAGCTCCACGGTCCTTCTCAGCTGCGAGTAGCAGCGCTCGCAGTACACAGAGCTTCGCAAGGCCCGAAGACCCGGAGGGAAGTATCGCACACGCAAATGTGCCAGGACAGAGACGTGTTCTACGTTGTCCCCTCTCGTCGTGCAGTTTGTGCCTCTGCTGCTTCTGCTGTTAGGAATCGCTCCTTGAAAGGCGAGCGAGAGCGTCCTTCCGGGTGCATTGCACTGAGTCGAGTGCTCGCTCGGGACTTTGCTCTCGGGGCCAAGGCAAGAGGGCGTGCTTGCCCGCAGAACCGAGAACACGCTGTTGGGCAGAGCTGCAACGGACCGCTGGAGTTCAGCTCTCGCCGGACGGCAGAAGGCGAAGAACGAAGCCGCTTGCGAGCGGCGCAGTGCAGCGAAGAGCTCTCCGAATTCGCCGCTAGCTCCACGGTCCTTCTCAGCTGCGAGTAGCAGCGCTCGCAGTACACAGAGCTTCGCAAGGCCCGAAGACCCGGAGGGAAGTATCGCACACGCAAATGTGCCAGGACAGAGACGTGTTCTACGTTGTCCCCTCTCGTCGTGCAGTTTGTGCCTCTGCTGCTTCTGCTGTTAGGAATCGCTCCTTGAAAGGCGAGCGAGAGCGTCCTTCCGGGTGCATTGCACTGAGTCGAGTGCTCGCTCGGGACTTTGCTCTCGGGGCCAAGGCAAGAGGGCGTGCTTGCCCGCAGAACCGAGAACACGCTGTTGGGCAGAGCTGCAACGGACCGCTGGAGTTCAGCTCTCGCCGGACGGCAGAAGGCGAAGAACGAAGGCGCTTGCGAGCGGCGCAGTGCAGCGAAGAGCTCTCCGAATTCGCCGCTAGCTCCACGGTCCTTCTCAGCTGCGAGTAGCAGCGCTCGCAGTACACAGAGCTTCGCAAGGCCCGAAGAGCCGGAGGGA
Organism: Sturnus vulgaris; assembly: GCF_052056855.1. Lineage (NCBI taxonomy): Eukaryota > Metazoa > Chordata > Aves > Passeriformes > Sturnidae > Sturnus > Sturnus vulgaris. The sequence goes on along the minus strand of NW_028276460.1, from coordinate 92,859 downwards.
AGTATCGCACACGAAAATGTGCCAGGACAGAGACGTGTTCTACGTTGTCCCTTCTCGTCGTGCAGTTTGTGCCTCTGCTGCTTCTGCTGTTAGGAATCGCTCCTTGAAAGGCGAGCGAGAGCGTCCTTCCGGGTGCATTGCACTGAGTCGAGTGCTCGCTCGGGACTTTGCACTCGGGGCCAAGGCAAGAGGGCGTGCTTGCCCGCAGAACTGAGAACACGCTGTTGGGCAGAGCTGCAACGGACCGCTGGAGTTCAGCTCTCGCCGGACGGCAGAAGGCGAAGAACGAAGCCGCTTGCGAGCGGCGCAGTGCAGCGAAGAGCTCTCCGAATTCGCCGCTAGCTCCACGGTCCTTCTCAGCTGCGAGTAGCAGCGCTCGCAGTACACAGAGCTTCGCAAGGCCCGAAGAGCCGGAGGGAAGTATCGCACACGCAAATGTGCCAGGACAGAGACGTGTTCTACGTTGTCCCCTCTCGTCGTGCAGTTTGTGCCTCTGCTGCTTCTGCTGTTAGGAATCGCTCCTTGAAAGGCGAGCGAGAGCGTCCTTCCGGGTGCATTGCACTGAGTCGAGTGCTCGCTCGGGACTTTGCTCTCGGGGCCAAGGCAAGAGGGCGTGCTTGCCCGCAGAACTGAGAACACGCTGTTGGGCAGAGCTGCAACTGACCGCTGGAGTTCAGCTCTCGCCGGACGGCAGAAGGCGAAGAACGAAGCCGCTTGCGAGCGGCGCAGTGCAGCGAAGAGCTCTCCGAATTCGCCGCTAGCTCCACGGTCCTTCTCAGCTGCGAGTAGCAGCGCTCGCAGTACACAGAGCTTCGCAAGGCCCGAAGAGCCGGAGGGAAGTATCGCACACGCAAATGTGCCAGGACAGAGACGTGTTCTACGTTGTCCCCTCTCGTCGTGCAGTTTGTGCCTCTGCTGCTTCTGCTGTTAGGAATCGCTCCTTGAAAGGCGAGCGAGAGCGTCCTTCCGGGTGCATTGCACTGAGTCGAGTGCTCGCTCGGGACTTTGCTCTCGGGGCCAAGGCAAGAGGGCGTGCTTGCCCGCAGAACCGAGAACACGCTGTTGGGCAGAGCTGCAACTGACCGCTGGAGTTCAGCTCTCGCCGGACGGCAGAAGGCGAAGAACGAAGCCGCTTGCGAGCGGCGCAGTGCAGCGAAGAGCTCTCCGAATTCGCCGCTAGCTCCACGGTCCTTCTCAGCTGCGAGTAGCAGCGCTCGCAGTACACAGAGCTTCGCAAGGCCCGAAGAGCCGGAGGGAAGTATCGCACACGAAAATGTGCCAGGACAGAGACGTGTTCTACGTTGTCCCCTCTCGTCGTGCAGTTTGTGCCTCTGCTGCTTCTGCTGTTAGGAATCGCTCCTTGAAAGGCGAGCGAGAGCGTCCTTCCGGGTGCATTGCACTGAGTCGAGTGCTCGCTCGGGACTTTGCTCTCGGGGCCAAGGCAAGAGGGCGTGCTTGCCCGCAGAACCGAGAACACGCTGTTGGGCAGAGCTGCAACGGACCGCTGGAGTTCAGCTCTCGCCGGACGGCAGAAGGCGAAGAACGAAGCCGCTTGCGAGCGGCGCAGTGCAGCGAAGAGCTCTCCGAATTCGCCGCTAGCTCCACGGTCCTTCTCAGCTGCGAGTAGCAGCGCTCGCAGTACACAGAGCTTCGCAAGGCCCGAAGAGCCGGAGGGAAGTATCGCACACGAAAATGTGCCAGGACAGAGACGTGTTCTACGTTGTCCCCTCTCGTCGTGCAGTTTGTGCCTCTGCTGCTTCTGCTGTTAGGAATCGCTCCTTGAAAGGCGAGCGAGAGCGTCCTTCCGGGTGCATTGCACTGAGTCGAGTGCTCGCTCGGGACTTTGCTCTCGGGGCCAAGGCAAGAGGGCGTGCTTGCCCGCAGAACCGAGAACACGCTGTTGGGCAGAGCTGCAACGGACCGCTGGAGTTCAGCCTTCGCCGGACGGCAGAAGGCGAAGAACGAAGGCGCTTGCGAGCGGCGCAGTGCAGCGAAGAGCTCTCCGAATTCGCCGCTAGCTCCACGGTCCTTCTCAGCTGCGAGTAGCAGCGCTCGCAGTACACAGAGCTTCGCAAGGCCCGAAGAGCCGGAGGGAAGTATCGCACACGCAAATGTGCCAGGACAGAGACGTGTTCTACGTTGTCCCTTCTCGTCGTGCAGTTTGTGCCTCTGCTGCTTCTGCTGTTAGGAATCGCTCCTTGAAAGGCGAGCGAGAGCGTCCTTCCGGGTGCATTGCACTGAGTCGAGTGCTCGCTCGGGACTTTGCTCTCGGGGCCAAGGCAAGAGGGCGTGCTTGCCCGACGAACCGAGAACACGCTGTTGGGCAGAGCTGCAACTGACCGCTGGAGTTCAGCTCTCGCCGGACGGCAGAAGGCGAAGAACGAAGCCGCTTGCGAGCGGCGCAGTGCAGCGAAGAGCTCTCCGAATTCGCCGCTAGCTCCACGGTCCTTCTCAGCTGCGAGTAGCAGCGCTCGCAGTACACAGAGCTTCGCAAGGCCCGAAGAGCCGGAGGGAAGTATCGCACACGCAAATGTGCCAGGACAGAGACGTGTTCTACGTTGTCCCCTCTCGTCGTGCAGTTTGTGCCTCTGCTGCTTCTGCTGTTAGGAATCGCTCCTTGAAAGGCGAGCGAGAGCGTCCTTCCGGGTGCATTGCACTGAGTCGAGTGCTCGCTCGGGACTTTGCTCTCGGGGCCAAGGCAAGAGGGCGTGCTTGCCCGACGAACCGAGAACACGCTGTTGGGCAGAGCTGCAACTGACCGCTGGAGTTCAGCTCTCGCCGGACGGCAGAAGGCGAAGAACGAAGCCGCTTGCGAGCGGCGCAGTGCAGCGAAGAGCTCTCCGAATTCGCCGCTAGCTCCACGGTCCTTCTCAGCTGCGAGTAGCAGCGCTCGCAGTACACAGAGCTTCGCAAGGCCCGAAGAGCCGGAGGGAAGTATCGCACACGCAAATGTGCCAGGACAGAGACGTGTTCTACGTTGTCCCCTCTCGTCGTGCAGTTTGTGCCTCTGCTGCTTCTGCTGTTAGGAATCGCTCCTTGAAAGGCGAGCGAGAGCGTCCTTCCGGGTGCATTGCACTGAGTCGAGTGCTCGCTCGGGACTTTGCTCTCGGGGCCAAGGCAAGAGGGCGTGCTTGCCCGCAGAACCGAGAACACGCTGTTGGGCAGAGCTGCAACGGACCGCTGGAGTTCAGCTCTCGCCGGACGGCAGAAGGCGAAGAACGAAGGCGCTTGCGAGCGGCGCAGTGCAGCGAAGAGCTCTCCGAATTCGCCGCTAGCTCCACGGTCCTTCTCAGCTGCGAGTAGCAGCGCTCGCAGTACACAGAGCTTCGCAAGGCCCGAAGAGCCGGAGGGAAGTATCGCACACGCAAATGTGCCAGGACAGAGACGTGTTCTACGTTGTCCCCTCTCGTCGTGCAGTTTGTGCCTCTGCTGCTTCTGCTGTTAGGAATCGCTCCTTGAAAGGCGAGCGAGAGCGTCCTTCCGGGTGCATTGCACTGAGTCGAGTGCTCGCTCGGGACTTTGCTCTCGGGGCCAAGGCAAGAGGGCGTGCTTGCCCGCAGAACCGAGAACACGCTGTTGGGCAGAGCTGCAACGGACCGCTGGAGTTCAGCTCTCGCCGGACGGCAGAAGGCGAAGAACGAAGGCGCTTGCGAGCGGCGCAGTGCAGCGAAGAGCTCTCCGAATTCGCCGCTAGCTCCACGGTCCTTCTCAGCTGCGAGTAGCAGCGCTCGCAGTACACAGAGCTTCGCAAGGCCCGAAGAGCCGGAGGGAAGTATCGCACACGCAAATGTGCCAGGACAGAGACGTGTTCTACGTTGTCCCCTCTCGTCGTGCAGTTTGTGCCTCTGCTGCTTCTGCTGTTAGGAATCGCTCCTTGAAAGGCGAGCGAGAGCGTCCTTCCGGGTGCATTGCACTGAGTCGAGTGCTCGCTCGGGACTTTGCTCTCGGGGCCAAGGCAAGAGGGCGTGCTTGCCCGCAGAACCGAGAACACGCTGTTGGGCAGAGCTGCAACGGACCGCTGGAGTTCAGCTCTCGCCGGACGGCAGAAGGCGAAGAACGAAGGCGCTTGCGAGCGGCGCAGTGCAGCGAAGAGCTCTCCGAATTCGCCGCTAGCTCCACGGTCCTTCTCAGCTGCGAGTAGCAGCGCTCGCAGTACACAGAGCTTCGCAAGGCCCGAAGAGCCGGAGGGAAGTATCGCACACGCAAATGTGCCAGGACAGAGACGTGTTCTACGTTGTCCCCTCTCGTCGTGCAGTTTGTGCCTCTGCTGCTTCTGCTGTTAGGAATCGCTCCTTGAAAGGCGAGCGAGAGCGTCCTTCCGGGTGCATTGCACTGAGTCGAGTGCTCGCTCGGGACTTTGCTCTCGCGGCCAAGGCAAGAGGGCGTGCTTGCCCGCAGAACCGAGAACACGCTGTTGGGCAGAGCTGCAACTGACCGCTGGAGTTCAGCTCTCGCCGGACGGCAGAAGGCGAAGAACGAAGCCGCTTGCGAGCGGCGCAGTGCAGCGAAGAGCTCTCCGAATTCGCCGCTAGCTCCACGGTCCTTCTCAGCTGCGAGTAGCAGCGCTCGCAGTACACAGAGCTTCGCAAGGCCCGAAGACCCGGAGGGAAGTATCGCACACGCAAATGTGCCAGGACAGAGACGTGTTCTACGTTGTCCCCTCTCGTCGTGCAGTTTGTGCCTCTGCTGCTTCTGCTGTTAGGAATCGCTCCTTGAAAGGCGAGCGAGAGCGTCCTTCCGGGTGCATTGCACTGAGTCGAGTGCTCGCTCGGGACTTTGCTCTCGGGGCCAAGGCAAGAGGGCGTGCTTGCCCGCAGAACCGAGAACACGCTGTTGGGCAGAGCTGCAACGGACCGCTGGAGTTCAGCTCTCGCCGGACGGCAGAAGGCGAAGAACGAAGGCGCTTGCGAGCGGCGCAGTGCAGCGAAGAGCTCTCCGAATTCGCCGCTAGCTCCACGGTCCTTCTCAGCTGCGGGTAGCAGCGCTCGCAGTACACAGAGCTTCGCAAGGCCCGAAGAGCCGGAGGGAAGTATCGCACACGCAAATGTGCCAGGACAGAGACGTGTTCTACGTTGTCCCCTCTCGTCGTGCAGTTTGTGCCTCTGCTGCTTCTGCTGTTAGGAATCGCTCCTTGAAAGGCGAGCGAGAGCGTCCTTCCGGGTGCATTGCACTGAGTCGAGTGCTCGCTCGGGACTTTGCTCTCGCGGCCAAGGCAAGAGGGCGTGCTTGCCCGCAGAACCGAGAACACGCTGTTGGGCAGAGCTGCAACTGACCGCTGGAGTTCAGCTCTCGCCGGACGGCAGAAGGCGAAGAACGAAGCCGCTTGCGAGCGGCGCAGTGCAGCGAAGAGCTCTCCGAATTCGCCGCTAGCTCCACGGTCCTTCTCAGCTGCGAGTAGCAGCGCTCGCAGTACACAGAGCTTCGCAAGGCCCGAAGAGCCGGAGGGAAGTATCGCACACGCAAATGTGCCAGGACAGAGACGTGTTCTACGTTGTCCCTTCTCGTCGTGCAGTTTGTGCCTCTGCTGCTTCTGCTGTTAGGAATCGCTCCTTGAAAGGCGAGCGAGAGCGTCCTTCCGGGTGCATTGCACTGAGTCGAGTGCTCGCTCGGGACTTTGCTCTCGGGGCCAAGGCAAGAGGGCGTGCTTGCCCGACGAACCGAGAACACGCTGTTGGGCAGAGCTGCAACTGACCGCTGGAGTTCAGCTCTCGCCGGACGGCAGAAGGCGAAGAACGAAGGCGCTTGCGAGCGGCGCAGTGCAGCGAAGAGCTCTCCGAATTCGCCGCTAGCTCCACGGTCCTTCTCAGCTGCGAGTAGCAGCGCTCGCAGTACACAGAGCTTCGCAAGGCCCGAAGAGCCGGAGGGAAGTATCGCACACGCAAATGTGCCAGGACAGAGACGTGTTCTACGTTGTCCCCTCTCGTCGTGCAGTTTGTGCCTCTGCTGCTTCTGCTGTTAGGAATCGCTCCTTGAAAGGCGAGCGAGAGCGTCCTTCCGGGTGCATTGCACTGAGTCGAGTGCTCGCTCGGGACTTTGCTCTCGGGGCCAAGGCAAGAGGGCGTGCTTGCCCGCAGAACCGAGAACACGCTGTTGGGCAGAGCTGCAACGGACCGCTGGAGTTCAGCTCTCGCCGGACGGCAGAAGGCGAAGAACGAAGGCGCTTGCGAGCGGCGCAGTGCAGCGAAGAGCTCTCCGAATTCGCCGCTAGCTCCACGGTCCTTCTCAGCTGCGAGTAGCAGCGCTCGCAGTACACAGAGCTTCGCAAGGCCCGAAGAGCCGGAGGGAAGTATCGCACACGCAAATGTGCCAGGACAGAGACGTGTTCTACGTTGTCCCCTCTCGTCGTGCAGTTTGTGCCTCTGCTGCTTCTGCTGTTAGGAATCGCTCCTTGAAAGGCGAGCGAGAGCGTCCTTCCGGGTGCATTGCACTGAGTCGAGTGCTCGCTCGGGACTTTGCTCTCGCGGCCAAGGCAAGAGGGCGTGCTTGCCCGCAGAACCGAGAACACGCTGTTGGGCAGAGCTGCAACGGACCGCTGGAGTTCAGCTCTCGCCGGACGGCAGAAGGCGAAGAACGAAGCCGCTTGCGAGCGGCGCAGTGCAGCGAAGAGCTCTCCGAATTCGCCGCTAGCTCCACGGTCCTTCTCAGCTGCGAGTAGCAGCGCTCGCAGTACACAGAGCTTCGCAAGGCCCGAAGACCCGGAGGGAAGTATCGCACACGCAAATGTGCCAGGACAGAGACGTGTTCTACGTTGTCCCCTCTCGTCGTGCAGTTTGTGCCTCTGCTGCTTCTGCTGTTAGGAATCGCTCCTTGAAAGGCGAGCGAGAGCGTCCTTCCGGGTGCATTGCACTGAGTCGAGTGCTCGCTCGGGACTTTGCTCTCGCGGCCAAGGCAAGAGGGCGTGCTTGCCCGCAGAACCGAGAACACGCTGTTGGGCAGAGCTGCAACTGACCGCTGGAGTTCAGCTCTCGCCGGACGGCAGAAGGCGAAGAACGAAGCCGCTTGCGAGCGGCGCAGTGCAGCGAAGAGCTCTCCGAATTCGCCGCTAGCTCCACGGTCCTTCTCAGCTGCGAGTAGCAGCGCTCGCAGTACACAGAGCTTCGCAAGGCCCGAAGACCCGGAGGGAAGTATCGCACACGCAAATGTGCCAGGACAGAGACGTGTTCTACGTTGTCCCCTCTCGTCGTGCAGTTTGTGCCTCTGCTGCTTCTGCTGTTAGGAATCGCTCCTTGAAAGGCGAGCGAGAGCGTCCTTCCGGGTGCATTGCACTGAGTCGAGTGCTCGCTCGGGACTTTGCTCTCGGGGCCAAGGCAAGAGGGCGTGCTTGCCCGCAGAACCGAGAACACGCTGTTGGGCAGAGCTGCAACGGACCGCTGGAGTTCAGCTCTCGCCGGACGGCAGAAGGCGAAGAACGAAGGCGCTTGCGAGCGGCGCAGTGCAGCGAAGAGCTCTCCGAATTCGCCGCTAGCTCCACGGTCCTTCTCAGCTGCGGGTAGCAGCGCTCGCAGTACACAGAGCTTCGCAAGGCCCGAAGAGCCGGAGGGAAGTATCGCACACGCAAATGTGCCAGGACAGAGACGTGTTCTACGTTGTCCCCTCTCGTCGTGCAGTTTGTGCCTCTGCTGCTTCTGCTGTTAGGAATCGCTCCTTGAAAGGCGAGCGAGAGCGTCCTTCCGGGTGCATTGCACTGAGTCGAGTGCTCGCTCGGGACTTTGCTCTCGCGGCCAAGGCAAGAGGGCGTGCTTGCCCGCAGAACCGAGAACACGCTGTTGGGCAGAGCTGCAACGGACCGCTGGAGTTCAGCTCTCGCCGGACGGCAGAAGGCGAAGAACGAAGCCGCTTGCGAGCGGCGCAGTGCAGCGAAGAGCTCTCCGAATTCGCCGCTAGCTCCACGGTCCTTCTCAGCTGCGGGTAGCAGCGCTCGCAGTACACAGAGCTTCGCAAGGCCCGAAGAGCCGGAGGGAAGTATCGCACACGCAAATGTGCCAGGACAGAGACGTGTTCTACGTTGTCCCTTCTCGTCGTGCAGTTTGTGCCTCTGCTGCTTCTGCTGTTAGGAATCGCTCCTTGAAAGGCGAGCGAGAGCGTCCTTCCGGGTGCATTGCACTGAGTCGAGTGCTCGCTCGGGACTTTGCTCTCGGGGCCAAGGCAAGAGGGCGTGCTTGCCCGCAGAACCGAGAACACGCTGTTGGGCAGAGCTGCAACGGACCGCTGGAGTTCAGCTCTCGCCGGACGGCAGAAGGCGAAGAACGAAGCCGCTTGCGAGCGGCGCAGTGCAGCGAAGAGCTCTCCGAATTCGCCGCTAGCTCCACGGTCCTTCTCAGCTGCGAGTAGCAGCGCTCGCAGTACACAGAGCTTCGCAAGGCCCGAAGAGCCGGAGGGAAGTATCGCACACGCAAATGTGCCAGGACAGAGACGTGTTCTACGTTGTCCCCTCTCGTCGTGCAGTTTGTGCCTCTGCTGCTTCTGCTGTTAGGAATCGCTCCTTGAAAGGCGAGCGAGAGCGTCCTTCCGGGTGCATTGCACTGAGTCGAGTGCTCGCTCGGGACTTTGCTCTCGGGGCCAAGGCAAGAGGGCGTGCTTGCCCGCAGAACCGAGAACACGCTGTTGGGCAGAGCTGCAACGGACCGCTGGAGTTCAGCCTTCGCCGGACGGCAGAAGGCGAAGAACGAAGCCGCTTGCGAGCGGCGCAGTGCAGCGAAGAGCTCTCCGAATTCGCCGCTAGCTCCACGGTCCTTCTCAGCTGCGAGTAGCAGCGCTCGCAGTACACAGAGCTTCGCAAGGCCCGAAGAGCCGGAGGGAAGTATCGCACACGCAAATGTGCCAGGACAGAGACGTGTTCTACGTTGTCCCTTCTCGTCGTGCAGTTTGTGCCTCTGCTGCTTCTGCTGTTAGGAATCGCTCCTTGAAAGGCGAGCGAGAGCGTCCTTCCGGGTGCATTGCACTGAGTCGAGTGCTCGCTCGGGACTTTGCTCTCGGGGCCAAGGCAAGAGGGCGTGCTTGCCCGCAGAACCGAGAACACGCTGTTGGGCAGAGCTGCAACGGACCGCTGGAGTTCAGCCTTCGCCGGACGGCAGAAGGCGAAGAACGAAGCCGCTTGCGAGCGGCGCAGTGCAGCGAAGAGCTCTCCGAATTCGCCGCTAGCTCCACGGTCCTTCTCAGCTGCGAGTAGCAGCGCTCGCAGTACACAGAGCTTCGCAAGGCCCGAAGAGCCGGAGGGAAGTATCGCACACGCAAATGTGCCAGGACAGAGACGTGTTCTACGTTGTCCCTTCTCGTCGTGCAGTTTGTGCCTCTGCTGCTTCTGCTGTTAGGAATCGCTCCTTGAAAGGCGAGCGAGAGCGTCCTTCCGGGTGCATTGCACTGAGTCGAGTGCTCGCTCGGGACTTTGCTCTCGGGGCCAAGGCAAGAGGGCGTGCTTGCCCGCAGAACCGAGAACACGCTGTTGGGCAGAGCTGCAACTGACCGCTGGAGTTCAGCTCTCGCCGGACGGCAGAAGGCGAAGAACGAAGGCGCTTGCGAGCGGCGCAGTGCAGCGAAGAGCTCTCCGAATTCGCCGCTAGCTCCACGGTCCTTCTCAGCTGCGAGTAGCAGCGCTCGCAGTACACAGAGCTTCGCAAGGCCCGAAGAGCCGGAGGGAAGTATCGCACACGCAAATGTGCCAGGACAGAGACGTGTTCTACGTTGTCCCCTCTCGTCGTGCAGTTTGTGCCTCTGCTGCTTCTGCTGTTAGGAATCGCTCCTTGAAAGGCGAGCGAGAGCGTCCTTCCGGGTGCATTGCACTGAGTCGAGTGCTCGCTCGGGACTTTGCTCTCGGGGCCAAGGCAAGAGGGCGTGCTTGCCCGCAGAACCGAGAACACGCTGTTGGGCAGAGCTGCAACGGACCGCTGGAGTTCAGCTCTCGCCGGACGGCAGAAGGCGAAGAACGAAGGCGCTTGCGAGCGGCGCAGTGCAGCGAAGAGCTCTCCGAATTCGCCGCTAGCTCCACGGTCCTTCTCAGCTGCGAGTAGCAGCGCTCGCAGTACACAGAGCTTCGCAAGGCCCGAAGAGCCGGAGGGAAGTATCGCACACGCAAATGTGCCAGGACAGAGACGTGTTCTACGTTGTCCCCTCTCGTCGTGCAGTTTGTGCCTCTGCTGCTTCTGCTGTTAGGAATCGCTCCTTGAAAGGCGAGCGAGAGCGTCCTTCCGGGTGCATTGCACTGAGTCGAGTGCTCGCTCGGGACTTTGCTCTCGGGGCCAAGGCAAGAGGGCGTGCTTGCCCGCAGAACCGAGAACACGCTGTTGGGCAGAGCTGCAACGGACCGCTGGAGTTCAGCTCTCGCCGGACGGCAGAAGGCGAAGAACGAAGGCGCTTGCGAGCGGCGCAGTGCAGCGAAGAGCTCTCCGAATTCGCCGCTAGCTCCACGGTCCTTCTGAGCTGCGAGTAGCAGCGCTCGCAGTACACAGAGCTTCGCAAGGCCCGAAGAGCCGGAGGGAAGTATCGCACACGCAAATGTGCCAGGACAGAGACGTGTTCTACGTTGTCCCCTCTCGTCGTGCAGTTTGTGCCTCTGCTGCTTCTGCTGTTAGGAATCGCTCCTTGAAAGGCGAGCGAGAGCGTCCTTCCGGGTGCATTGCACTGAGTCGAGTGCTCGCTCGGGACTTTGCTCTCGGGGCCAAGGCAAGAGGGCGTGCTTGCCCGCAGAACCGAGAACACGCTGTTGGGCAGAGCTGCAACGGACCGCTGGAGTTCAGCTCTCGCCGGACGGCAGAAGGCGAAGAACGAAGCCGCTTGCGAGCGGCGCAGTGCAGCGAAGAGCTCTACGAATTCGCCGCTAGCTCCACGGTCCTTCTCAGCTGCGAGTAGCAGCGCTCGCAGTACACAGAGCTTCGCAAGGCCCGAAGAGCCGGAGGGAAGTATCGCTCACGAAAATGTGCCAGGACAGAGACGTGTTCTACGTTGTCCCCTCTCGTCGTGCAGTTTGTGCCTCTGCTGCTTCTGCTGTTAGGAATCGCTCCTTGAAAGGCGAGCGAGAGCGTCCTTCCGGGTGCATTGCACTGAGTCGAGTGCTCGCTCGGGACTTTGCTCTCGGGGCCAAGGCAAGAGGGCGTGCTTGCCCGCAGAACCGAGAACACGCTGTTGGGCAGAGCTGCAACGGACCGCTGGAGTTCAGCTCTCGCCGGACGGCAGAAGGCGAAGAACGAAGGCGCTTGCGAGCGGCGCAGTGCAGCGAAGAGCTCTCCGAATTCGCCGCTAGCTCCACGGTCCTTCTCAGCTGCGAGTAGCAGCGCTCGCAGTACACAGAGCTTCGCAAGGCCCGAAGAGCCGGAGGGAAGTATCGCACACGCAAATGTGCCAGGACAGAGACGTGTTCTACGTTGTCCCCTCTCGTCGTGCAGTTTGTGCCTCTGCTGCTTCTGCTGTTAGGAATCGCTCCTTGAAAGGCGAGCGAGAGCGTCCTTCCGGGTGCATTGCAGTGAGTCGAGTGCTCGCTCGGGACTTTGCTCTCGCGGCCAAGGCAAGAGGGCGTGCTTGCCCGCAGAACCGAGAACACGCTGTTGGGCAGAGCTGCAACTGACCGCTGGAGTTCAGCTCTCGCCGGACGGCAGAAGGCGAAGAACGAAGGCGCTTGCGAGCGGCGCAGTGCAGCGAAGAGCTCTACGAATTCGCCGCTAGCTCCACGGTCCTTCTCAGCTGCGAGTAGCAGCGCTCGCAGTACACAGAGCTTCGCAAGGCCCGAAGAGCCGGAGGGAAGTATCGCTCACGCAAATGTGCCAGGACAGAGACGTGTTCTACGGTGTCCCCTCTCGTCGTGCAGTTTGTGCCTCTGCTGCTTCTGCTGTTAGGAATCGCTCCTTGAAAGGCGAGCGAGAGCGTCCTTCCGGGTGCATTGCACTGAGTCGAGTGCTCGCTCGGGACTTTGCTCTCGGGGCCAAGGCAAGAGGGCGTGCTTGCCCGCAGAACCGAGAACACGCTGTTGGGCAGAGCTGCAACTGACCGCTGGAGTTCAGCTCTCGCCGGACGGCAGAAGGCGAAGAACGAAGGCGCTTGCGAGCGGCGCAGTGCAGCGAAGAGCTCTCCGAATTCGCCGCTAGCTCCACGGTCCTTCTCAGCTGCGAGTAGCAGCGCTCGCAGTACACAGAGCTTCGCAAGGCCCGAAGAGCCGGAGGGAAGTATCGCACACGCAAATGTGCCAGGACAGAGACGTGTTCTACGGTGTCCCCTCTCGTCGTGCAGTTTGTGCCTCTGCTGCTTCTGCTGTTAGGAATCGCTCCTTGAAAGGCGAGCGAGAGCGTCCTTCCGGGTGCATTGCACTGAGTCGAGTGCTCGCTCGGGACTTTGCTCTCGGGGCCAAGGCAAGAGGGCGTGCTTGCCCGCAGAACCGAGAACACGCTGTTGGGCAGAGCTGCAACTGACCGCTGGAGTTCAGCTCTCGCCGGACGGCAGAAGGCGAAGAACGAAGCCGCTTGCGAGCGGCGCAGTGCAGCGAAGAGCTCTCCGAATTCGCCGCTAGCTCCACGGTCCTTCTCAGCTGCGAGTAGCAGCGCTCGCAGTACACAGAGCTTCGCAAGGCCCGAAGAGCCGGAGGGAAGTATCGCACACGCAAATGTGCCAGGACAGAGACGTGTTCTACGTTGTCCCCTCTCGTCGTGCAGTTTGTGCCTCTGCTGCTTCTGCTGTTAGGAATCGCTCCTTGAAAGGCGAGCGAGAGCGTCCTTCCGGGTGCATTGCACTGAGTCGAGTGCTCGCTCGGGACTTTGCTCTCGGGGCCAAGGCAAGAGGGCGTGCTTGCCCGCAGAACCGAGAACACGCTGTTGGGCAGAGCTGCAACTGACCGCTGGAGTTCAGCTCTCGCCGGACGGCAGAAGGCGAAGAACGAAGCCGCTTGCGAGCGGCGCAGTGCAGCGAAGAGCTCTCCGAATTCGCCGCTAGCTCCACGGTCCTTCTCAGCTGCGAGTAGCAGCGCTCGCAGTACACAGAGCTTCGCAAGGCCCGAAGAGCCGGAGGGAAGTATCGCACACGCAAATGTGCCAGGACAGAGACGTGTTCTACGTTGTCCCCTCTCGTCGTGCAGTTTGTGCCTCTGCTGCTTCTGCTGTTAGGAATCGCTCCTTGAAAGGCGAGCGAGAGCGTCCTTCCGGGTGCATTGCACTGAGTCGAGTGCTCGCTCGGGACTTTGCTCTCGGGGCCAAGGCAAGAGGGCGTGCTTGCCCGCAGAACCGAGAACACGCTGTTGGGCAGAGCTGCAACTGACCGCTGGAGTTCAGCTCTCGCCGGACGGCAGAAGGCGAAGAACGAAGGCGCTTGCGAGCGGCGCAGTGCAGCGAAGAGCTCTCCGAATTCGCCGCTAGCTCCACGGTCCTTCTCAGCTGCGAGTAGCAGCGCTCGCAGTACACAGAGCTTCGCAAGGCCCGAAGAGCCGGAGGGAAGTATCGCACACGCAAATGTGCCAGGACAGAGACGTGTTCTACGTTGTCCCCTCTCGTCGTGCAGTTTGTGCCTCTGCTGCTTCTGCTGTTAGGAATCGCTCCTTGAAAGGCGAGCGAGAGCGTCCTTCCGGGTGCATTGCACTGAGTCGAGTGCTCGCTCGGGACTTTGCTCTCGGGGCCAAGGCAAGAGGGCGTGCTTGCCCGCAGAACCGAGAACACGCTGTTGGGCAGAGCTGCAACTGACCGCTGGAGTTCAGCTCTCGCCGGACGGCAGAAGGCGAAGAACGAAGGCGCTTGCGAGCGGCGCAGTGCAGCGAAGAGCTCTCCGAATTCGCCGCTAGCTCCACGGTCCTTCTCAGCTGCGAGTAGCAGCGCTCGCAGTACACAGAGCTTCGCAAGGCCCGAAGAGCCGGAGGGAAGTATCGCACACGCAAATGTGCCAGGACAGAGACGTGTTCTACGTTGTCCCCTCTCGTCGTGCAGTTTGTGCCTCTGCTGCTTCTGCTGTTAGGAATCGCTCCTTGAAAGGCGAGCGAGAGCGTCCTTCCGGGTGCATTGCACTGAGTCGAGTGCTCGCTCGGGACTTTGCTCTCGGGGCCAAGGCAAGAGGGCGTGCTTGCCCGCAGAACCGAGAACACGCTGTTGGGCAGAGCTGCAACTGACCGCTGGAGTTCAGCTCTCGCCGGACGGCAGAAGGCGAAGAACGAAGGCGCTTGCGAGCGGCGCAGTGCAGCGAAGAGCTCTCCGAATTCGCCGCTAGCTCCACGGTCCTTCTCAGCTGCGAGTAGCAGCGCTCGCAGTACACAGAGCTTCGCAAGGCCCGAAGAGCCGGAGGGAAGTATCGCACACGCAAATGTGCCAGGACAGAGACGTGTTCTACGGTGTCCCCTCTCGTCGTGCAGTTTGTGCCTCTGCTGCTTCTGCTGTTAGGAATCGCTCCTTGAAAGGCGAGCGAGAGCGTCCTTCCGGGTGCATTGCACTGAGTCGAGTGCTCGCTCGGGACTTTGCTCTCGGGGCCAAGGCAAGAGGGCGTGCTTGCCCGCAGAACCGAGAACACGCTATTGGGCAGAGCTGCAACGGACCGCTGGAGTTCAGCTCTCGCCGGACGGCAGAAGGCGAAGAACGAAGCCGCTTGCGAGCGGCGCAGTGCAGCGAAGAGCTCTCCGAATTCGCCGCTAGCTCCACGGTCCTTCTCAGCTGCGAGTAGCAGCGCTCGCAGTACACAGAGCTTCGCAAGGCCCGAAGAGCCGGAGGGAAGTATCGCACACGCAAATGTGCCAGGACAGAGACGTGTTCTACGTTGTCCCCTCTCGTCGTGCAGTTTGTGCCTCTGCTGCTTCTGCTGTTAGGAATCGCTCCTTGAAAGGCGAGCGAGAGCGTCCTTCCGGGTGCATTGCACTGAGTCGAGTGCTCGCTCGGGACTTTGCTCTCGGGGCCAAGGCAAGAGGGCGTGCTTGCCCGCAGAACCGAGAACACGCTGTTGGGCAGAGCTGCAACTGACCGCTGGAGTTCAGCTCTCGCCGGACGGCAGAAGGCGAAGAACGAAGCCGCTTGCGAGCGGCGCAGTGCAGCGAAGAGCTCTCCGAATTCGCCGCTAGCTCCACGGTCCTTCTCAGCTGCGAGTAGCAGCGCTCGCAGTACACAGAGCTTCGCAAGGCCCGAAGACCCGGAGGGAAGTATCGCACACGCAAATGTGCCAGGACAGAGACGTGTTCTACGTTGTCCCCTCTCGTCGTGCAGTTTGTGCCTCTGCTGCTTCTGCTGTTAGGAATCGCTCCTTGAAAGGCGAGCGAGAGCGTCCTTCCGGGTGCATTGCACTGAGTCGAGTGCTCGCTCGGGACTTTGCTCTCGGGGCCAAGGCAAGAGGGCGTGCTTGCCCGCAGAACCGAGAACACGCTGTTGGGCAGAGCTGCAACTGACCGCTGGAGTTCAGCTCTCGCCGGACGGCAGAAGGCGAAGAACGAAGCCGCTTGCGAGCGGCGCAGTGCAGCGAAGAGCTCTCCGAATTCGCCGCTAGCTCCACGGTCCTTCTCAGCTGCGAGTAGCAGCGCTCGCAGTACACAGAGCTTCGCAAGGCCCGAAGAGCCGGAGGGAAGTATCGCACACGAAAATGTGCCAGGACAGAGACGTGTTCTACGTTGTCCCCTCTCGTCGTGCAGTTTGTGCCTCTGCTGCTTCTGCTGTTAGGAATCGCTCCTTGAAAGGCGAGCGAGAGCGTCCTTCCGGGTGCATTGCACTGAGTCGAGTGCTCGCTCGGGACTTTGCTCTCGCGGCCAAGGCAAGAGGGCGTGCTTGCCCGCAGAACCGAGAACACGCTGTTGGGCAGAGCTGCAACGGACCGCTGGAGTTCAGCTCTCGCCGGACGGCAGAAGGCGAAGAACGAAGCCGCTTGCGAGCGGCGCAGTGCAGCGAAGAGCTCTCCGAATTCGCCGCTAGCTCCACGGTCCTTCTCAGCTGCGAGTAGCAGCGCTCGCAGTACACAGAGCTTCGCAAGGCCCGAAGAGCCGGAGGGAAGTATCGCACACGCAAATGTGCCAGGACAGAGACGTGTTCTACGTTGTCCCCTCTCGTCGTGCAGTTTGTGCCTCTGCTGCTTCTGCTGTTAGGAATCGCTCCTTGAAAGGCGAGCGAGAGCGTCCTTCCGGGTGCATTGCACTGAGTCGAGTGCTCGCTCGGGACTTTGCTCTCGCGGCCAAGGCAAGAGGGCGTGCTTGCCCGCAGAACCGAGAACACGCTGTTGGGCAGAGCTGCAACTGACCGCTGGAGTTCAGCTCTCGCCGGACGGCAGAAGGCGAAGAACGAAGGCGCTTGCGAGCGGCGCAGTGCAGCGAAGAGCTCTCCGAATTCGCCGCTAGCTCCACGGTCCTTCTCAGCTGCGAGTAGCAGCGCTCGCAGTACACAGAGCTTCGCAAGGCCCGAAGACCCGGAGGGAAGTATCGCACACGAAAATGTGCCAGGACAGAGACGTGTTCTACATTGTCCCTTCTCGTCATGCAATTTGTGCCTCTGCTGCTTCTGCTGTTAGGAATCGCTCCTTGAAAGACGAGCGAGAGCGTCTTTCCGGGTGCATTGCACTGAGTCGAGTGCTCGCTCGGGACTTTGCTCTCGGGGCCAAGGCAAGAGGGCGTGCTTGCCCGCAGAACCGAGAACACGCTATTGGGCAGAGCTGCAACGGACCGCTGGAGTTCAGCTCTCGCCGGACGGCAGAAGGCGAAGAACGAAGCCGCTTGCGAGCGGCGCAGTGCAGCGAAGAGCTCTCCGAATTCGCCGCTAGCTCCACGGTCCTTCTCAGCTGCGAGTAGCAGCGCTCGCAGTACACAGAGCTTCGCAAGGCCCGAAGAGCCGGAGGGAAGTATCGCACACGCAAATGTGCCAGGACAGAGACGTGTTCTACGTTGTCCCCTCTCGTCGTGCAGTTTGTGCCTCTGCTGCTTCTGCTGTTAGGAATCGCTCCTTGAAAGGCGAGCGAGAGCGTCCTTCCGGGTGCATTGCAGTGAGTCGAGTGCTCGCTCGGGACTTTGCTCTCGCGGCCAAGGCAAGAGGGCGTGCTTGCCCGCAGAACCGAGAACACGCTGTTGGGCAGAGCTGCAACGGACCGCTGGAGTTCAGCTCTCGCCGGACGGCAGAAGGCGAAGAACGAAGCCGCTTGCGAGCGGCGCAGTGCAGCGAAGAGCTCTCCGAATTCGCCGCTAGCTCCACGGTCCTTCTCAGCTGCGAGTAGCAGCGCTCGCAGTACACAGAGCTTCGCAAGGCCCGAAGAGCCGGAGGGAAGTATCGCTCACGAAAATGTGCCAGGACAGAGACGTGTTCTACGTTGTCCCCTCTCGTCGTGCAGTTTGTGCCTCTGCTGCTTCTGCTGTTAGGAATCGCTCCTTGAAAGGCGAGCGAGAGCGTCCTTCCGGGTGCATTGCACTGAGTCGAGTGCTCGCTCGGGACTTTGCTCTCGCGGCCAAGGCAAGAGGGCGTGCTTGCCCGCAGAACCGAGAACACGCTGTTGGGCAGAGCTGCAACTGACCGCTGGAGTTCAGCTCTCGCCGGACGGCAGAAGGCGAAGAACGAAGCCGCTTGCGAGCGGCGCAGTGCAGCGAAGAGCTCTCCGAATTCGCCGCTAGCTCCACGGTCCTTCTCAGCTGCGAGTAGCAGCGCTCGCAGTACACAGAGCTTCGCAAGGCCCGAAGAGCCGGAGGGAAGTATCGCACACGAAAATGTGCCAGGACAGAGACGTGTTCTACGTTGTCCCCTCTCGTCGTGCAGTTTGTGCCTCTGCTGCTTCTGCTGTTAGGAATCGCTCCTTGAAAGGCGAGCGAGAGCGTCCTTCCGGGTGCATTGCACTGAGTCGAGTGCTCGCTCGGGACTTTGCTCTCGCGGCCAAGGCAAGAGGGCGTGCTTGCCCGCAGAACCGAGAACACGCTGTTGGGCAGAGCTGCAACGGACCGCTGGAGTTCAGCTCTCGCCGGACGGCAGAAGGCGAAGAACGAAGCCGCTTGCGAGCGGCGCAGTGCAGCGAAGAGCTCTCCGAATTCGCCGCTAGCTCCACGGTCCTTCTCAGCTGCGAGTAGCAGCGCTCGCAGTACACAGAGCTTCGCAAGGCCCGAAGACCCGGAGGGAAGTATCGCGCACGCAAATGTGCCAGGACAGAGACGTGTTCTACGGTGTCCCCTCTCGTCGTCCAGTTTGTGCCTCTGCTGCTTCTGCTGTTAGGAATCGCTCCTTGAAAGGCGAGCGAGAGCGTCCTTCCGGGTGCATTGCACTGAGTCGAGTGCTCGCTCGGGACTTTGCACTCGGGGCCAAGGCAAGAGGGCGTGCTTGCCCGCAGAACTGAGAACACGCTGTTGGGCAGAGCTGCAACTGACCGCTGGAGTTCAGCTCTCGCCGGACGGCAGAAGGCGAAGAACGAAGCCGCTTGCGAGCGGCGCAGTGCAGCGAAGAGCTCTCCGAATTCGCCGCTAGCTCCACGGTCCTTCTCAGCTGCGAGTAGCAGCGCTCGCAGTACACAGAGCTTCGTAAGGCCCGAAGAGCCGGAGGGAAGTATCGCACACGCAAATGTGCCAGGACAGAGACGTGTTCTACGTTGTCCCCTCTCGTCGTGCAGTTTGTGCCTCTGCTGCTTCTGCTGTTAGGAATCGCTCCTTGAAAGGCGAGCGAGAGCGTCCTTCCGGGTGCATTGCACTGAGTCGAGTGCTCGCTCGGGACTTTGCTCTCGGGGCCAAGGCAAGAGGGCGTGCTTGCCCGCAGAGCCGAGAACACGCTGTTGGGCAGAGCTGCAACTGACCGCTGGAGTTCAGCTCTCGCCGGACGGCAGAAGGCGAAGAACGAAGCCGCTTGCGAGCGGCGCAGTGCAGCGAAGAGCTCTCCGAATTCGCCGCTAGCTCCACGGTCCTTCTCAGCTGCGAGTAGCAGCGCTCGCAGTACACAGAGCTTCGCAAGGCCCGAAGACCCGGAGGGAAGTATCGCGCACGAAAATGTGCCAGGACAGAGACGTGTTCTACGTTGTCCCCTCTCGTCGTCCAGTTTGTGCCTCTGCTGCTTCTGCTGTTAGGAATCGCTCCTTGAAAGGCGAGCGAGAGCGTCTTTCTGGGTGCATTGCACTGAGTCGAGTGCTCGCTCGGGACTTTGCTCTCGGGGCCAAGGCAAGAGGGCGTGCTTGCCCGCAGAACTGAGAACACGCTGTTGGGCAGAGCTGCAACTGACCGCTGGAGTTCAGCTCTCGCCGGACGGCAGAAGGCGAAGAACGAAGCCGCTTGCCAGCGGCGCAGTGCAGCGAAGAGCACACGAGCAGTCAAAGAGCTCCTTCACTATCGCTTTCACTTCTCAGTGGTCTTTCTGCTTGGAAAAGCAGCACACAGCCGTTGCACGCCAGGGCCAAAGCTGCGGCACTGCCCCTCCTCACTCCTTCGCTGTACTGTACTCCATGCAGCTAGAGCGAAGCGAGAAGGACGCGAGGAAGAAAAAAGCGTACTTAAACTAGCCCCCTGGCAGCAGCCCTGAAAGGGCGCATAACACACGGCGTCTCGCTGCCCTCCGTTCTACATACTCGCAGCTCCCTCTGCCGACTTGCGAAAGTTGTTACCAGAGCAGAGGCGGCCAGATTGAAGAGGCAGTGCCTAGGTTCACCTTCTCCTTACTGCGCGTTAGCCACGTCCAGCTCCTCGCTGCACTCTGGATTTCCCTTCTCCGCGGCACTTACCGTGGTGCTGTGTGCAACTCGGCGCCTAGAAGCGACCGCCAATGCTTTCACAGCGGGCTGCAAGGGAACCAAGGAGCAGCACAAGCAGCAGTGCTTCAGCTTGCTCCTTCCGACTGCTAAGGGCACTTGGGAGGGCAAGCGAGAGTCAACCACCTTCCTCTCCTAGTAGCCTGTAACGTGGTGCACACAAGCACGGGACGAGTGCTGCTTCGTTCACCGCCCTCGCCCACGCCTGGCGCTGCTTTCACTTGCCGGCGGCCAGAAGCCGCTGCAAGGGCGCCACACAACCACAAGTGCGCCGGCAGCCAAGAGCTAGAGAACGCTGCTTCTGCCCAAGCCCGCCTAGGGCGTGCACCTTTGTTCTCAGAGCTCCGTGCAACAGTCTGCCTCTCTCGCAGTTCGAATGGAAAACGAAAGCTTTTCGCCTACCCCCTTCACAGAGATCCGTTGCCAGGACGAGAATGCCTTGTGGCCGGAGCTCCCCCCCGCCGCGAGGAAGCTGCTATTAGCACCGCGTTGCAGGGACACGTCTCGCTTCTTGACTACGTGCTCAGCGCTCTCCGAATTCGCCGCTAGCTCCACGGTCTTTCTCAGCTGCAAGTAGCAGCGCTCACAGTACATAGAGCTTCGCAAGGACCGAAGACCCGGAGGGAAGTATCGCACTCGAAAATGTGCCAGGATAGAGACGTTCTACACTGAGTAGAGACACAGACAGACAGAGAGTTCTACACTGCCCCTTCTCGTCGGCCATCTTGTGCTCTGCTGCCTCTGCTGTGACGAATAGGTCCTTGAAAGGCGAGCGACAGCGGCTCTCCAGGCACTGAAAAGAGTTCCCTAGGGACTTTTCGATGTAAAACTTTTTCCACCTCCAAAAATACATGGGTAAGTCCTAAAAGTTTTGGTTTTCTTAAGAATAGTTTCGCCCAAGTTTTGCTGTTCTAAACACCCATGGTTTCAGTCTTCACTTAACTGCTTGTTTCTGTCTTTTTGGCTAGTGGCAATCTAATTCTAAGGTAACTAGATGTGTTGGAAATCCATAAATTACATCTCAAGTTAGATGGGAAAATTGGCTCGGAAGAAAATGGAATTGAGAATTTGGAAAGAATCCAGAGTGAGCTGATGTCACAATCCGAGATTCCCTTGGGTTCCAAATCCTTTCATTTGTGTTTTTGTGGGCTTTTTGAAGGCGGTGTACAGTTGAAGCCATGATTTAGCTGCGGTGAGACCTGCTCTGCTGTAAAAGCATTATTTTCTCAGTGAGCATGGACAACAGTTAGAGTGTCGTCTTTTAAGATTCCCTGCACTCCACTTATGGTGGCAAAAGCAGTGCCTTGACTGTAATCATAAAAGTGATTACAGCTTCATTGCTTTGACATCATGTAGGATGCTTCCTCCATCTGCTGTGGTCAGCATTAAGTAACAGATTTCTCAGTTTCTAGGAAGAGTCTAGCAAACAATCACCTTGCTCCTTCTCTTGCATTTATTCATCACTGCTATGCTGCTATACAGACAGGTAGTCTGTTTATGATTCAACAATTCAATGGGACATCAAGTAAATAACAAAGCAAAACTAACTACCGAAAGCACTATAAGGGCCAGAGATTAGCTTGGATCAAAACAGGTATTCTCCTAGCATTGTTTACAAACGAGTCAGCATGTGAAACAGAAGGCACAATGTAGTTTGTGCCTTGTTTTGGGCATGCCCGGAAGAAGGAAATTCTGATTTCACATACGGGAAAAGAAATGTTGACATTTGAATGAGATTGTTCATACCCCAGTAAAGGTTGCTTTGAAAGGTTGTGGAAGTCCTGTTAGGAAACATGGCTTTACAAGTCCTTTCCACCAGGAGACAACAGCTGCAGAACATCTGGGTGTGCCAGTGTTGAGAGCACCAGCAAAGATCAAAGTGGAGAAGTTGGTGAACAATGGCAGTGGCCTGGCGGAGGGCAAGTGGGGTGCTGGCTGTGGGACCAGGGGAGTCCTGACTGATTTAGGAGGCGTGTGATGGTCTGTGCCAGCAAGCAGAATAGTGCTGTGGCCTTGGCACACTGCTAATACTGGAATTCAGTGGGGTCACTGGGCAGGCTGAGTGTGTGAGCTGCTGGAGGGACCCAGGTTGCCCACATGTAAACATCCAGTCTCACTCTTGCCAGCCACAGAAAGGAGCAGGATGTGGCTGCTGGCGATGCCTGTCACGTATATGTAGTGTATATGTGTGCTATCCCAGCCTGCTGGGAACGCTTCTTCTTTGGGACTGCTTGGGCTGAGGGAGAGAAAGCAGTGGTAGTTTCTGAGGTTTCGAGTTTGCTCGAGTTTCTCAGGCTGTTTCTGGAGCCACCCAGAGTTCTCTTCCTTGAAGCATTTCAAGTCCTGCTAATTTTCAAAATTCAAACAGACACAGCCCTAAGCTAGTTGATCTGACTTCAGAGCTATTCTTACGCTGAGCTGTTGGATGATCTGATCTCCTGAGATGTCTTCCATCTCAGTTTATGACCTGGTTCTTGTGAAAAGTAGGATCTTTTAGCCTGGAGAAGAGAGGTTTCTGGAGAGACAGTATTGTGGCCTTTGAATATGTAAAGAGGGTATAAGACAAATGGAGAAAGACTTTTTAGGAAAGTTTGCAGAGACAGGATAAGGGGCCATGCTTTCAAACTGAGACTAGGTTTAGATTGGCTAAAAGGAAAAACTTTTCTACAATGAAGCTGGTGAGACACTCAAACGGGTGTTCCAGAGAAGTTGTGGATGCCCCATCATTGAGAGTGCTCCTTATCAGTTTGGCTAGTCTTGAGCAATTTGATCTACTGTAAGATCTACCTGGCAAGGAAGTTGGACTACATGATCTTTAATCACAGACTGTTGTATGATTCCGTGGAAGACAGAATGCAGTAAAGTTCATATTTCAGATTTTGGCGCAGACATATTTATTTTTTCTCACTTTATGCATCATTGCAATGACAACTTGTTAGCTTCTGAAATGATTAGCTGAGATTGATTTCCTTCCTTAGTTTCATTTTCTCTGTTATTCCTTCACTCTTGGACTTTTTTTTTCACTAGATTCCCTCTTTCAGTAAACTGCCCTTAAGTATCACTTTGCTCCCCACCTGGCTTTTTTTTTTTTTTTCAATGACACCTTTTCACTGGTTCGTTTTGGGCCTTTGCTGCTTGAAGTCCAGCAGCCTCCTTGTCTGAGCATTACGGAGCTTTCTTTACAGCTTCATCACTATGCAAAAAGCCATAAATTACTGTGTTCCATCTCACATACCATCAAGTATCACACTAATATTCCCTCTGCTGAATAGCTGGTTGGTTTACATAGACCAGCCAAATACCAGGAAATCCAGATGGCAGCAAGAATCTTGTAGACTACTCCCGCTGTTCATTTAAATTCTGGAGAAGTCACGTGAGGTATCACATTCTCTTGAAAGAAGTGTCTATCATCTCGGACATTCTAGAATGGGCTATTAATATTGTCATGAGTTTCTGGCTAGACTTTTTAGTATGCAAATTCAAATTCAAATGATCTGAAATGATAGAACTTCAAGAAATTTTTTTTCCCAGAATCGAAGTATGATGGAGTTCCATAGGGAGAATCTTAATCTTAGTTATTCTATTCCATCTCACATCATGGCTGGGGGAAGGGAGAAGGGAGTATCTTTGGGGGACAATGGGTTCCGGTGTAGTCAGTAAGCTGGGCAGAGGAGCCATCAGGTATTTTCTGTTGTTGGGCGGGGGGGGGGGGGGGGGGGATTCGTGTGAACTCTTCCTTTCTTGTACCCTGCCACTAGTATTGTTGCTAAAATTGTTTGTTTTCTCATCCAAGTGACAAAATCAGCACACTTAATGAGGGATGAAGAGGGAGCAGCGACCTCAGAACAGGAGGAAGAAGAAGCAGAGCCTGCTGTCCTCCAGAAGAAAAAAACACTACCAGCCAATTTTGCATCATCTGTGAACTTCCTGGGCGTGTACTCTATGCCCTTGTCCAGAACACTGAGCAAGATATTAAACAGGACTGGGCCCAAGACTGAGCCTTGGGGACCAGCTGGATGAACTCTATTTCCCACCACTCTGTGGGCCTGGCCATCACCCAGTTTGTCACCCAGCAAACAGCCCACCCATGCAAACCATAAGCAGACAGTTTCTTCAGGAGAATGATGTGAGACTCATTGCAAAAAGGATCAGGGAGATGCCTAGGAAGAGTCTCAGGTGAATCCAGGAGACTATAGTGGAGGACTATTCAGTTTTCCAATCAATTTGCTTAAAAAACTCTACAAAACCGTAATAAACAAACAAACAAACAAACAAACAAACAAAAAAAGCAGACCAAACAAACACACAGAACCCCCCAACCAATAATCCCCAAAGAGACAAAAAAAGCCCCCAAAAAAGCCCACCAAAAAACCCACCCAAAACTGAAAAAAAACCCCAAACCCAACACAAAAAATCAGGGTGAAGGTTTTTAGTAACTTTAAAAATAACAAAACAAAACAAAACAAAAAAAACCCCAGAAAGTCACATTTCTAAAGGTGCTGTCCCAGCCTCTTCTCTCAGCAGGGAGGACATCCTGAAGTGGAGCCAGTTGGAAGAAAGCGGGACAGGGCAGCACCTGGGCCATTGTCTCAGGACGGCCCTGTGGCTGCCCCATTGCCAAAACCTGGACACATAAATCAAACACAGGTATGCACATGTGCTTAGACACAGCAAAAATTATATTTGTCTGAAAAGAATACTGGTCCATTTCTATCACTGGAAAGAGCATAATGCCTCGTCTCAGCTTTCTTTTCAGTCATTACAAATGTTTCGAAAATAAAGGAGTGCAGAAAATGGAAATATCCAAGATCAACATGAGGACCAGTAACAAAGATTCCATTTTTGAAACTGCATTGGGAATCCTCTGCAGAAATTGACTCAGAGCTCTAAGATTTACAAAAAAGACCAAGAGGACTGGAGTCAATACAACACAGTGTCTGGAGACTTCAGCTGGTTACCTTGATTTCTCAAATATGATGGAGAAAGCACCTTAGCAACTACAGCTGCCAGTTCTCTCAGGGCCCTGACATGCCTCTGGGTGGGTCCCATGGTCTTGCATGCTCAGGTTCCTCAAGTGGTCTGAAAGCTGACCTGATACTATGGGTTAGAATCAAGTCCACCAGTCCAATAACCTGAGAGATGTGGAAATAGTGACTGGCAGTAAAAATTGAGACCAACACTTGTTGAGTACCTCAGCCTTCTCCTTGTCTGTTGTCACTAGTCCTGTCTGGCTTATGGGGGTGGGGGGGGGGGGGGGGGGAATAGGGGAGGTGTGATAGGTTTCTTTTCATCTTCCTTTTCCCACTGAAATACCCGTAGGTGCCTTTATTATTCTTAGTTTTGGCATGCTTTTCCAAATTCAGCTTCAACTGAGCCTTAGCTATACTGATCCCATCCTCACACACTCATGTGTTACCACTGTATTTTTCCCATGATTTGTCTCGCTGTGTATTGTCTGCATATTACCTACTTGCATCACATCTATTAATTTTCAATAACCTTCTGGCTTTAACTTGTTTTCAAAAAAAACCCTTTTTGAACCTTTCCACCTCAGAAATTCACCTGGGAAACCCCAAATCCCCAAAATTCACCCCGAAGTCCCCCCTGGGACGCTCAGCACTCACCTGGCAACTCCCAAAAGCCCACAAATTCACCCCAAAATTCACGGGGGACCCCCAAATCCCAGGGCTTCACCCCAAAATCCCACCTGCAACCCCCAAAACCCCTCAAATCACCCCCAAGACCCAGTCCCCCCAACACCTCCCAAATTCACTCCAAAATGTCTCCAATCCCCCTCAAAACCCTCCCAGATACCCCCAAATCCACCAAATTCACTCCCAGACCCATCTGGGACTCCCAAAAATCACCAAAATTCCCCGGAAAATCCACCTGCATCCCCCCAAATTCATCCCAAAATTCTCCCACGACTTCCAAATGCTCACCTGGATACCCCAAAATCGACAGAATTCACCCCAAAATACGTCTGGCATTCCCAAAACTCACCTGAGAACCCTAAAATTCACACGTATACCCTAAAATTCACCAAATTCACCCCAAAATTCCCCTGAGATCCCTAGAATTCCACAAATTCCCCCTAAAATTCAACTGGGACTCCCCACATTCCACAAATTCACCCCAAACCTCGCTACCCGGGATCCCCCAAAATTCCACAAATTCTCCCCCAAAATCAACCTGGGACCCCTCAAAACTCACCTGGATCTCCCCAAATCCCCGCCCCGCCCCGCCCCCCCCAATTCACCTGGGCACTCCCAAATCCCCAGAATTCAACCCAAAATTCACCTGGGACCCCAAAAACCTCCAAATTCGCTCCAAAATGATTGGCAACTTTACACACTCCATTTTCCCACAAAAGGATCTAGAGCCCTGTGCGCTTCGTATACAAACTAAATGCAAAAAAACTTTCTATTCATTCTCAGCAAAAAGACTTCCTATTCCTCCTTCTTTTGGACAAAACTGCCTTCACTTTCAAACTTATTCTCTTGCTCACTTACCTGCATAATGCTTAGTCCCTGTTCTGCATGCTCATTTTCTTCACTTTTACAAGGAATCCTCTCCTCATCTTCTTCTTCCTCTGCTTCTTCCATTTCCTGTGCCAAGATCACCCGTTTCTCTGTTAGATTTCTTTCTCCAGCTGATTTTTTGACAACTGTCCCTATCTTCTGGCACCGCTCGCTCGAGAGAGGCGATTGTCCCGCTCTGCTCTGGGCTGGGACTGCGCTCTCTTCAAGCCCTGGGGGCAATTTTGGATGCCACAGCGTCAGAAAGACCTCAGGCTATTGGAGAAATGTCCAAAGGAGGGACACAGGGATAGCGAAGAGGCTGGAGGGAAAGCCATACAAAGAGTGGCTCAGGGCATTTGGTTCAGCTGCAGAGAGGACACTGAGCTCACACCTCACTTGGGACCTCTCAGCTCCTCCCAAGGGCAGCACAGGGACAGCTTTGCTCTCTGCTCTCTGCGACCAGGGACAGGAGCCAAGGGAATGCCAGGAGCTGTGTCAGGGGACGATTAGGCTGGCTATCAGGGAAAGGTTTTTTTCCTCAGAGGCTGGTCGGGCACTGAATAGGTTCTCCAGGCAATGGGCACAGCCCCAAGGCTGCCAGAGATCCAGGAGCGTTTGGCCAATGCTCTCAGGGATGCAGAGGGTGGGACTGTTGGAGTGTCTGTGCAGGGCCAGGAGTTGGACTTTGACGATCCCTAGGGGTCCCTTCCGACTCAGGAAACTCTTACCATTTTCCCCTCTTTCCTCTCCTTGCACAATGCTCTCAGCTTACTGTTCCACCGCATGCTCCACTTCTGAAACCTCCGCTACTTCTTTCCAGTTCAAGCACAGTTCTACTGGTTACAATCCAAAGATAGACAGATTGAAAAACAACCAAAAAGAAACACCTGTTTGGAATGTCGTGGTCTTATCTGCATCTCCAGCTATGAAGTCGATTGTGCCTTGCAAGTTCTAAAAGCAAAACAACAACAACAAAAAACACCCACCACACCGTTTTAACATAGGGATTTGCCTTCTTCTAAGAAATCCATATCCCTTCTCAAAATGGATCTATTTCAGGAAGAGATCATCTTGAATAGATCACTTACTACCTAAAGAACCTGGAACACTCAAATCCGTAATGATAAGCCTGTTACCTTGTCGTTTTCTGTTCCAAAGGCAAATGCATTTGCTCAAGTGCCGTTTGTAACAAGGACAGAGCTCAAAGTGTGGCTCTGAGAAATGTTTTGGTTTCCCTCTCCTATCTCCATCAAAAGCACTTTCTTCAATGGCTGAAACAATACTTGATACAGTCTGAATTTTAAAGGTCATGAAAATTTTCTCCAAAGTGAAAAATTAATATAGCAGTCAGGTTTGAAACCAACGGGAATTTTTGTTTTACCTGTTTGAAGATTCCCTTCACACTAAAATGCTGGCTGATGGATACCTAGAAGAAATCAATTCCCACAAAATGCTTCTGGGTAAGCCATTACGTCATCCATTACAATTTGCTTCAGTGTCCCGTTCCTGTCCAATTGAAGGTCCCTGTTTAAGAGACTCAAGTGCGGAGAGAAATAAAATTAAATATGACTACAGTGCCTTTAAATCTAAATCGAACTTCCTGATCAATCTCATAAAACCTTTAGGCTAAATGTTGCCATTGATCTGTTTCTACTGAACACAATCACGTCCTGGCTTGTTAGAGATTAGTTCATTACAAAGAAAGAAACGCAGAGAAGTTAAAATATTTCCAAAGAAGCATTTGACATCCTTCCTTTTGGATGGGGAACCACACCAACACTGCTTACATAAGAGGTCAAATGACTGTCTTCCATGTTAGTTCTGCACTGTGCTCAGCGGAGCCTTTCTGGTTTATTTGCCTTTGACTTGGACATAAAGCTGAGTCTTGATTCAAGAAAAATCAATATTCACACTTGTTTTCATTTACACGGACATTGGCTTGGTCTCCTAAACAAAGAGAATGATGGGGAATTTTTGTACGAGTTCAGATAGGTAACATTCTCTTTCCGCAACCTGGCATTGTATTTTCACTTGGTCTGTTACCTCTGGCTTTGTTTTAACGGCTCAAATTATTAGGAAGAGTATCAAACCTCCAGCTCTAACCACAGTCCCACTGCGAGGTGTGTGAAGGTATGTGCATCTGCCCCTCAGGTCCACACTGCTCTTCTAATGTGCCTCTGATCGAGCAGGTAGGAAAGACCTCCTGGGTGTGTGAACAGTGCTGCTTCCTCTACGGCTTCAGAGCTGCTGCTAAGATCTTCAGGAAGGAGAGCGGTATTGTACCCATTTTTAGATGGTTTTTAAAGTTGCCGGTGCTTGGCTGTCTTAAACGTCTGAGTTCCTAGAACTTTGAATGAGATCAAATCTATGAGTGAAGAGATGATGGTGCAGACCAACTTCTGATTCCGGTGATCCAAGAATCTGCACTACTACTTTTACCTTCTGAATAAGGCATGGATGTGACGGTATGCACAGTAATACTGATGTGCTATGGTTTTTGAATGATAGCAGTCTTCCTTTGTCCCATTCCTAAACCGTGGGCATTATTTGCCTTAACCTTGTTCAGTAGGGACATTATTCTATATTCTTACATGAAGTGAAAAGCACTCTTTTTCCATACCTTCACACAACAGCATTAAAACAAGGCCTAAGTAGTACAACCAATGTTCAAAGATGCTCTACCTTTTAAGTTTACAAAACATACCAAATTCATACCTTGTTCTAAGTTGATCTCAAGAAGAAAGGGTGTTCTCCAAATACTCCTTCAGCTCTTCCTCACAGCTCACCGTTTGCCTTTTTTCTAAGATTGTATCCAGATCACTTTCATCATCTAAGGCCACATAAAAAAGCTAGTAAAAATGGTTTCGTAGATACTAAAATCTCCCCAGCTCTTTAGGATTCAAGGAAGTTAATTATGCACATATCTTCTACACCCAGAAGAGAAAGCTACCTCAGCAAAACTCATCGCCTATGAAAATCTTCCTAGATAATGAACACCTCTGACACTGCCACCCCAAGTTGGTGTTCTGAAACAATGAGAACCTCACATCCAATCAGACTCTAGACCTGCACAAGATCTCGTCATAGCAACTTGCAGCCACTTTCTACAGAAAGCAGCAGTGATCTCTATCGCTGTTGCCATACCAACAATAAGACAGGACTGTCCATTCAGCGTGAATCAAGCAGTTAGCAAAAATGCACCTGACAGAATGAAACTGAAGAGGAGAAATTCCCATCTAAAAGTCAAAGATTACATTTTTAATTTTATAGCAGGTATTTTGAATTTCAGAGGGCTCTTTGCATTAAGAAGTCCTGTCTTTATAGCACACCCTTGTTTTTATGTTTCTACCTGGATTATGGCCATTTAGCCGTCTCCTTCAAATCACTCCAAAGAAAAACATTCAAGTGAACAAGTTCTTTCTAAACTGCTGGAAGGTGAAATGAATGAGTAAGAGGATATGTAACATGATAAAAGGCTGCCTGGAATTTTACGACTGGTATCCAACATGGCGTCTTCTATCTGGAGAGTAAAAAAAAATCAGTCTCCAAGTAAACTGGTAAGAATGCGGATTCTCAAAACTTCTGTTTATTCTGGCACCATAAAGCACCAAATCACATTCTATAATTTATCCCTTTAGAAACAACTGCCCGACTTTTTTTATGTATAGAAAAGATTGGAAGACATTTGGGAGATCATTTCCAGCTCTTCCTGAAGTCTGATCTTAAGCAGACTGGGCCATACGTCATTCATCGCTATCCTATGTATTTCAGATAGAAATGATCATAAAAATACAATCTATTTCTATTACAAATAATAAACACAAGAATTATGAACACTTCCACATGAAACTCTTCCACACCAAACTGTTTCTCTGGAGTGTTTTGTCACACTATGGACCTCTTTCTAAGGTGACATCAATAGCCTACCACGCAGAAGGCATTGCAGGTGGGAGCACAGGAAGAACAGACTAATCCCAAGGAGTGATGAAGATATATGTCATCAAATAAAAGAAACGTACATCCACGTGCTCCACTTCTTCTTCAAACCTACATTTTCGTTTCTCAGTCATCTGAAGCATGTTGGAGTGCACAACTTCAGCATCTTCTGCTGTGCAAATGTTCACATCCAACAGGGTCATCTGAAGGAAAAGAAGAACAAATTATTGACATGCACAGAAGAAATACTGTGTGGCTTTCAGAGAGCCTGGCTAAACGTAGTGTTTCTTTTCTTGTGATGGACAGAGATAGATTCAGCCTCCCACATGCCATATTAGATTACTAAACAATACCATCTGGTTGGACACAAAGGGAGAAATTGAGGCAGAGGTGGAATTTCTTTCCCAAGATAAGACAGATTTAGCACAAGGGCTGAGGCTCCTTGCATCTTCCACATTCATGTAGGACAGCACTCCCTTCATTACTGGCATTTGTTACGGCTTTTCCACATTTCAAGCACAAATACCGACTACTACTGTGAAACCAAACGGATGGCTTACTTTTTGAACAGAGTAAGGAGGAGGTTAAAAAGGAATTCCACTTGTTATCTCACTGTCTGGTGCATCCTCAGACGCACTTTACTCTTAATGACACATTGGACCACGGCTATCACAGCCAAAAGCTGTGGCACTCAACTTGCACATCTGCCCTTTCTCCTGACATTTGCCCTCGACCAGCTCATACTGGATGCTCATTTTCTCCACGCACTCCACATTAGGGCTGTCTGAATGATACGGAACAGACCACAGTCAAAATTCCCATCTTTCACAGTGCAGTGTGACATGGAAACATGACAGAGGCCATGTGCTGAATCTCAGCACACGGAACAGATGCCAGCAGTGCCTACAGACACCAGACATTACCAGCCAAAGAAATCAAGACATTTTCATACACAGCTGTTTATCATTACGCTTCAAAGTAGCAAGGTACTTAACAATCGCTACCAACTTCTTTGCTACCATACAGGCTACAAACATCCCAACTGGATGTGCTCTGGAGCAAGAGAAGGCAGACACAGAGCGGGAAGGCATGCTGCAAGGACACAGAGAAAGGAAGTATCTCCAATACTTCCCCTCTTCTTCTCATACTTCCCCTCTTCTTCTCCAGGAGTTAAAAAGGAGTATTTTTGTATGACTGAGAAGGGATCCACGTCAAAATTAACATTTGATTTCCCCCAGATTCATTCTAACCGAGCCAGTTCCTGCTAGATCTCCCCATGCACAGGTGTTTGTACTGGCCAAAGGAAAGCCATGCCACAGGCAGCTTCTTTGGCTCTTACTGCCACCTCCAAGCAACTGAGAAGGTATGTGGCAACACACGGAACAAAGAATAGAGCAAACATGCACTCTCAAAGCAACCGTCTGCCTCATCGTTGCCCAGGAGAAAAGAAAATATTGCTTGAATTCCAGACTGTTCTTAGGATTTCCCGACCTACCTAGACTTTTGTTTCAATTCTCCAGAGTTCTGCACCATTCGTTTCCATCAGATTTGGCACGTGTTGGAGGCAACAGGGTGCTATCAAAGCAGGAAACAAGAGTCAGGTATCCTAAAATACAAACCAGTCAGTACTTCAAATATAAAATTATGAATCCGAATATCCATACTACTGGGCGTTCTTTTATTTACAGCCATCTTGGCAATGAAAATAAACCTGAGATTGTTGTTGTTCAAGGCCAACTGTTTACTGCCCGATAAGGAACTAACTGTCATCTACCTGGTTCCTACATCCACCGTAAAAAACCTCCCTGTAAAGATCGTAATGCATTGCACCCACACCAATGTGTCTTGTGTTCAGGATGGATATTCAAACGTAGCAACGTTAGATTTCTATCCAGACTCCTCTCTTCATTTATTCCGCAAATAAAATCCCACGCCATGGAGAAAAAAATGCCTTGACAAAAACACCAAGTTCTAGCTCTCCACCCCTCTTTGCCCATTTCTGCTATGTTTCGAGATTTACTTCTGCATTCCTCCATTTTTAGAGCCTAATCGCCACCTATTAAGTGTAGCTGGGGCACTGAAAATCAAGAATGCATTTTTTCCATTCAAAAGAGCTGTACAGAAATAGATGTAGACCCTGCCTTACTGCTGCATTTAGCAATCACACATTGACAGGAAGCAAAGTGCATTTTGTAGCCAAGTCCTTCATTAACTCCAGCAACAATTGTTTTCCTTTATGCTATACCCTCTTTTGCCATACCCGATATATTGCAAAACCTTCAGTCTCTCTTCACTGAGTACCATCTGCTCCTTTATCAACTTTTCCATTTCCATATTCACAGTTGGGGGATTCTGTATTTCTTCACTTGCCATAAATTCTCTGCAGGATGGAAAGTAGATATGTAGAATGGAATCACATGATATATGTGATATCATACGTGGTATCACGTAGAAAGAAAAAATGATCAAGTATTACTTTAACAGAAACCAAAAGTGAACACTAGCCTCTTGGTGTTGCTCATTGTCCAAAAGAAGACTGCCAAATTTCTGACCTGAAACTCTGAACTCCACACTTCTTTTGCATGAGCTTCCAGTCCCTTGCCATTTCAGTTGATGCCATTTTTCTTTCTCAAGCTCTGATTTCATTCGATTCAAGAGTAGCTTGGCAGTTGCCCTCTCATTATCCAGCAGTGCTCCGTTTATATTCTGTGTATTAAAAAACAAAACCAGAAGTAGAAGCAGCATACAACATGCAAAAACAAACCAAAAATTGTCTCTTCTACAGAAAATGAGGGGAGAAAAGAACACAAATGATAACCAATACCCCGTCAAGTAGAAATTTCTTCTATATTTCAGTGATTGATAGGCAGAAAAAATGAATTTCATCTGGGGAAAGAAAGACATTCTAGGAATGTTCAGACTGCTATCTTGCCCCAGGTAAAACATTTACCATGGCCTTAGCGTTAATGAGCTTGTGAACATCAGCTGCCAAGAGGAAGGACATTTCCTCCAGTTTCACACAATACTTGGTCAGTACATCTGCTATCTGTGCAATCAAAGAATACAGAAAAGCAACAACAATGAAAAGTAGAACTCAAATATCAATTTCCCAAGTTAAAAATCTACATGAACAAGACAATTTTTCCATTCAAGTGAATTTGATTTAATTAATTCATTAACTACATAAGTAGCATTCTCACGTTCAAGAGTAGAATTCAAAGAATCGACGTTGCTTCTTCTGAGACATTGAAGCCTGAGTAGATCCCAACTTCAAATCTAGTAGGACGGCATGAAAGCAATACCTGCTACATTTAGTACATGTAAACTACAAAGAACATCTAGAACAGCTCTAAAAGATGCACAAACCCATGAACTTTGAAGGAGACGCTAGCAAGAAATGTGGAAATAGGCTTTATCTGCCCAGTGCTTTTCCCAAAAGCACGGGCACTCCTTGGCGTCAGTGAGAGTCTCTGTCTCATTACTCAGCAGCTGGCTTAGGGTAAAAAAGGATGCATGCAATCACTTCATTCCTGTTCATGACATAAACTTACTGCATCATCATGGAAGCCATTTACTTGGAAATATAGCCTAAAAAATAGGTGTCAGACTGGGTACATATCTAGATTGCTATGAGCAAAACCAATTTCTTTTTAACAGGAAAGCCATACAATATGCCTGCCATGGCAAATATTAGTCTACTAGCCCTGCACTTCAACGGGCAGTGAGCAGTTCATGACACCAAGTTTACGTTTGGCAAGGAGACAGTCTATTTATTACAAGCCCCTAGTTCTAGAACCAAGAATTCAGGAGTTGCTCATTCCCAAGGAAAATCTGTCCATTTCATACCTTTGGGGTTTTATGCTTCTGTTCTTTACCTGTCTTGAGTGTGGCTTTCTTGTGAAGTCACTGATGGGTGTTTTTCCAACACATTTCTGCTGATTACACGGTAATTGCGTGGCATCAGCAGACATCTCTGAATGCCTCTTGAAAGTATGCTTTTTACTCTTCCTAGAGGACCTTGTCTTCTTCTTTCCTTCACCCAAAAGGTGGGCTAAGTGAGCCTTCAAAGAACCATCATCTCAACAATTAGAATTCTTTCAAACCTACTGAATGGAGAACAGCGACAAAAAAATTTTAAAAAGACTAGTACGCGAAAGACAACAGAAGAGAAAGGTAAAATAATGAATCCTACATGCCACGTGCATAACTCTCTTCATTCAAGGCTATTTTCAAAATGAGAAAAAAAAAAAAAAAAAATCATCTTTTCCTCAGAGAGGAAAAGTGAAGTAACTGGATTGTGTTGCCTTGCCTACAGTTACCAGAAAAGTCAACAGCTGAGTTGAAAACTCCTGAAGCTGGCTAACTACACCTCTAAATGTTTTACTACTGTGTTATGATTCTGTCTTCAGTTAATAGAACCCGATATACAACAAAGAGATGGGAGCACATGGAGATGCATTGGAGAGCCTACGCTGGAGGTAACACATTCATTTTTTACTCAAACAAATCCAAATTAGAAATGTTGAAAATTACCTGGGGCCATTTCAACAGCCAGCAAACTGACTAACACAACCAATCTTTGGCTTCTATTCAATCCTTTGCTTGTTTTACCTGGACCTTGAAGATCTGTCTGCAGCCTTCCTCTCTGCAAATATATCACACTCGTCCTATTGAGAACCCATGGCTCATCACAGCTGCTTCGCCACGCCTGCTTCCAGAAGAACCGGCAACTACAAGCTGGGAGCCAAGAGATACAACACTTCACTTGGAAAAGGGCCTTCCATGAATCCTAGAATCCCAGAATGGTTTGGACTGGAAGCGACCTTAGAGACAAATTATCTTCTTCCCACATCCTGACACGGGCAGGGACACTTTTCCACTAGTCCAGGTTGCTCCATGTCCGCTCCAGCCTGGCCCTGGACGCTTCCTGCCATGGGGCTCCTACACAGCCTCTTTGAGCAACATGTGCCTCAGCACCCACCCAAGGAAGAATTCCTTTCCAATATCCCATCTATCCCAGCCCTCTGGCAGTTTGAAGCTATTCCCCCTTGTCCTGCGAGTCCAGACCCTTTTCCAAAGTCCCTCCCCAGCTATCTTGGAGCCCCAGCAGGCACTGCAAGGGGCTCGAAGATCTCCCTGGAGCCTTCTGTTCTCCAGATTGGACACCCTCAGCTCTCCCAGTCTGTCCTAAAGCAAAGAAGCTCCACCTTTCAAAGCACCTTAGACGCCTCCTACCGCCCAAACTCGATGGCAACGCTGGCCTTCCGGGCCCTACGGATATCGCTTCCGGTGTCGCTCGGAGTCACTCCCGGCTCTCTTCCCGCCCCCCATGGGGCCCTCAGGCGATGCCGCTCCTACGCCACTTCTGCCGCTGTCAGACCAACGGGGGGGCGGGGGGCCAGCCCAGACTCATCCACAATCCACACTGTCCTCGGCGGCTGCTGCGGGCTCATGGCGGCCCACACACCCGGAAGCAGAGCTCCGAACACAGAGGATCATAGCCCCACATTTGTGTTCGTCTCTGCACAAGGCAGGCCAGTCTTGCCATGCCCGGACTTTTCAGTTCAGCACGAGAATGAGAATACACCTGCGCCATGGGGGAGGAAACCTCTAAAGACTCCCTCATACGTGGTCGCTCAACTTAATGCCTAGGCACTTGCCA
The DNA here is from genome assembly GCF_052056855.1 of Sturnus vulgaris. Classification (NCBI taxonomy): domain Eukaryota; kingdom Metazoa; phylum Chordata; class Aves; order Passeriformes; family Sturnidae; genus Sturnus; species Sturnus vulgaris. Next base: position 57,117 of record NW_028276460.1, on the reverse strand, counting down.
TTCCTAAGGCTACACTAAAGCCTTTTTTACCTTGCGGGTAAGAAATGCCGTTGTTCTCGTGTGCAGCTAAAGGCGCAGCACAGGCAGGCCGGGGCAAAAGCTGGGGCAGAGCCCTTCCTCACACCTTCGCTGTGCTGTACTCCATGCAGCTAGAGCGAAGCGAGAAGGACGCGAGGAAGAAAAAGGCGTTCTTAAAGTAGCACCCTGGCAGCAGCCCTGAAAAGGCGCATAACACACGGCGTCTCGCTGCCCTCCGTTCTACATACTCGCGGCTCCCTCTGCCGACTTGCAAAAGTTGCTACCAGAGCAGAGGCGGCCAGATTGAAGAGGCAGTGCCTAGGTTCACCTTCTCCTTACTGCACGTAAGCCACGTCCAGCTCCTCGCTGCACTCTGGATTTCCCTTCTCCGCGGCACTTACCGTGGTGCTGTGTGCAACTCGGCGCCTAGAAGCGACCGCCAATGCTTTCAAAGCGGGCTGCAAGGGAACCAAGGAGCAGCACAAGCAGCAGTGCTTCAGCTTGCTCCTTCCGACTGCTAAGGGCACTTGGGAGGGCAAGCGAGAGTCAACCACCTTCCTCTCCTAGTAGCCTGTAACGTGGTGCACACAAGCACGGGACGAGTGCTGCTTCGTTCACCGCCCTCGCCCACGCCTGGCGCTGCTTTCACTTGCCGGCGGCCAGAAGCCGCTGCAGGGGCGCCACACAGCCAGCAGTGTGCCGGCAGCCAAGAGCTAGAGAACGCTGCTTCTGCCCAAGCCCGCCTAGGGCGTGCACCTTTGTTCTCAGAGCTCCGTGCAACAGTCTGCCTCTCTCGCAGTTCGAATGGAAAACGAAAGCTTTTCGCCTACGCCCTTCACAGAGATCCGTTGCCAGGACGAGAATGCCTTGTGGCCGGAGCTCGCCCCCGCCGCGAGGAAGCTGCTATTAGCACCGCGTTGCAGGGACACGTCTCGCTTCTTGACTACGTGCTCAGCGCTCTCCGAATTCGCCGCTAGCTCCACGGTCTTTCTCAGCTGCAAGTAGCAGCGCTCACAGTACATAGAGCTTCGCAAGGACCGAAGACCCGGAGGGAAGTATCGCACTCGAAAATGTGCCAGGATAGAGACGTTCTACACTGAGTAGAGACACAGACAGACAGAGAGTTCTACACTGCCCCTTCTCGTCGGCCATCTTGTGCTCTGCTGCCTCTGCTGTGACGAATGGGTCCTTGAAAGGCGAGCGACAGCGGCTCTCCAGGCACTGAAAAGAGTTCCCTAGGGACTTTTCGATGTAAAACTTTTTCCACCTCCAAAAATACATGGGTAAGTCCTAAAAGTTTTGGTTTTCTTAAGAATAGTTTCGCCCAAGTTTTGCTGTTCTAAACACCCATGGTTTCAGTCTTCACTTAACTGCTTGTTTCTGTCTTTTTGGCTAGTGGCAATCTAATTCTAAGGTAACTAGATGTGTTGGAAATCCATAAATTACATCTCAAGTTAGATGGGAAAATTGGCTCGGAAGAAAATGGAATTGAGAATTTGGAAAGAATCCAGAGTGAGCTGATGTCACAATCCGAGATTCCCTTGGGTTCCAAATCCTTTCATTTGTGTTTTTGTGGGCTTTTTGAAGGCGGTGTACAGTTGAAGCCATGATTTAGCTGCGGTGAGACCTGCTCTGCTGTAAAAGCATTATTTTCTCAGTGAGCATGGACAACAGTTAGAGTGTCGTCTTTTAAGATTCCCTGCACTCCACTTATGGTGGCAAAAGCAGTGCCTTGACTGTAATCATAAAAGTGATTACAGCTTCATTGCTTTGACATCATGTAGGATGCTTCCTCCATCTGCTGTGGTCAGCATTAAGTAACAGATTTCTCAGTTTCTAGGAAGAGTCTAGCAAACAATCACCTTGCTCCTTCTCTTGCATTTATTCATCACTGCTATGCTGCTATACAGACAGGTAGTCTGTTTATGATTCAACAATTCAATGGGACATCAAGTAAATAACAAAGCAAAACTAACTACCGAAAGCACTATAAGGGCCAGAGATTAGCTTGGATCAAAACAGGTATTCTCCTAGCATTGTTTACAAACGAGTCAGCATGTGAAACAGAAGGCACAATGTAGTTTGTGCCTTGTTTTGGGCATGCCCGGAAGAAGGAAATTCTGATTTCACATACGGGAAAAGAAATGTTGACATTTGAATGAGATTGTTCATACCCCAGTAAAGGTTGCTTTGAAAGGTTGTGGAAGTCCTGTTAGGAAACATGGCTTTACAAGTCCTTTCCACCAGGAGACAACAGCTGCAGAACATCTGGGTGTGCCAGTGTTGAGAGCACCAGCAAAGATCAAAGTGGAGAAGTTGGTGAACAATGGCAGTGGCCTGGCGGAGGGCAAGTGGGGTGCTGGCTGTGGGACCAGGGGAGTCCTGACTGATTTAGGAGGCGTGTGATGGTCTGTGCCAGCAAGCAGAATAGTGCTGTGGCCTTGGCACACTGCTAATACTGGAATTCAGTGGGGTCACTGGGCAGGCTGAGTGTGTGAGCTGCTGGAGGGACCCAGGTTGCCCACATGTAAACATCCAGTCTCACTCTTGCCAGCCACAGAAAGGAGCAGGATGTGGCTGCTGGCGATGCCTGTCACGTATATGTAGTGTATATGTGTGCTATCCCAGCCTGCTGGGAACACTTCTTCTTTGGGACTGCTTGGGCTGAGGGAGAGAAAGCAGTGGTAGTTTCTGAGGTTTCGAGTTTGCTCGAGTTTCTCAGGCTGTTTCTGGAGCCACCCAGAGTTCTCTTCCTTGAAGCATTTCAAGTCCTGCTAATTTTCAAAATTCAAACAGACACAGCCCTAAGCTAGTTGATCTGACTTCAGAGCTATTCTTACGCTGAGCTGTTGGATGATCTGATCTCCTGAGATGTCTTCCATCTCAGTTTATGACCTGGTTCTTGTGAAAAGTAGGATCTTTTAGCCTGGAGAAGAGAGGTTTCTGGAGAGACAGTATTGTGGCCTTTGAATATGTAAAGAGGGTATAAGACAAATGGAGAAAGACTTTTTAGGAAAGTTTGCAGAGACAGGATAAGGGGCCATGCTTTCAAACTGAGACTAGGTTTAGATTGGCTAAAAGGAAAAACTTTTCTACAATGAAGCTGGTGAGACACTCAAACGGGTGTTCCAGAGAAGTTGTGGATGCCCCATCATTGAGAGTGCTCCTTATCAGTTTGGCTAGTCTTGAGCAATTTGATCTACTGTAAGATCTACCTGGCAAGGAAGTTGGACTACATGATCTTTAATCACAGACTGTTGTATGATTCCGTGGAAGACAGAATGCAGTAAAGTTCATATTTCAGATTTTGGCGCAGACATATTTATTTTTTCTCACTTTATGCATCATTGCAATGACAACTTGTTAGCTTCTGAAATGATTAGCTGAGATTGATTTCCTTCCTTAGTTTCATTTTCTCTGTTATTCCTTCACTCTTGGACTTTTTTTTTCACTAGATTCCCTCTTTCAGTAAACTGCCCTTAAGTATCACTTTGCTCCCCACCTGGCTTTTTTTTTTTTTTTCAATGACACCTTTTCACTGGTTCGTTTTGGGCCTTTGCTGCTTGAAGTCCAGCAGCCTCCTTGTCTGAGCATTACGGAGCTTTCTTTACAGCTTCATCACTATGCAAAAAGCCATAAATTACTGTGTTCCATCTCACATACCATCAAGTATCACACTAATATTCCCTCTGCTGAATAGCTGGTTGGTTTACATAGACCAGCCAAATACCAGGAAATCCAGATGGCAGCAAGAATCTTGTAGACTACTCCCGCTGTTCATTTAAATTCTGGAGAAGTCACGTGAGGTATCACATTCTCTTGAAAGAAGTGTCTATCATCTCGGACATTCTAGAATGGGCTATTAATATTGTCATGAGTTTCTGGCTAGACTTTTTAGTATGCAAATTCAAATTCAAATGATCTGAAATGATAGAACTTCAAGAAATTTTTTTTCCCAGAATCGAAGTATGATGGAGTTCCATAGGGAGAATCTTAATCTTAGTTATTCTATTCCATCTCACATCATGGCTGGGGGAAGGGAGAAGGGAGTATCTTTGGGGGACAATGGGTTCCGGTGTAGTCAGTAAGCTGGGCAGAGGAGCCATCAGGTATTTTCTGTTGTTGGGCGGGGGGGGGGGGGGGGGATTCGTGTGAACTCTTCCTTTCTTGTACCCTGCCACTAGTATTGTTGCTAAAATTGTTTGTTTTCTCATCCAAGTGACAAAATCAGCACACTTAATGAGGGATGAAGAGGGAGCAGCGACCTCAGAACAGGAGGAAGAAGAAGCAGAGCCTGCTGTCCTCCAGAAGAAAAAAACACTACCAGCCAATTTTGCATCATCTGTGAACTTCCTGGGCGTGTACTCTATGCCCTTGTCCAGAACACTGAGCAAGATATTAAACAGGACTGGGCCCAAGACTGAGCCTTGGGGACCAGCTGGATGAACTCTATTTCCCACCACTCTGTGGGCCTGGCCATCACCCAGTTTGTCACCCAGCAAACAGCCCACCCATGCAAACCATAAGCAGACAGTTTCTTCAGGAGAATGATGTGAGACTCATTGCAAAAAGGATCAGGGAGATGCCTAGGAAGAGTCTCAGGTGAATCCAGGAGACTATAGTGGAGGAAAGACGCGAGGAAGAAGAAGGCGTTCTTAAAGTAGCACCCTGGCAGCAGCCCTGAAAGGGCGCATAACACACGGCGTCTCGCTGCCCTCCGTTCTACATACTCGCAGCTCCCTCTGCCGACTTGCAAAAGTTGCTACCAGAGCAGAGGCGGCCAGATTGAAGAGGCAGTGCCTAGGTTCACCTTCTCCTTACTGCACGTAAGCCACGTCCAGCTCCTCGCTGCACTCTGGATTTCCCTTCTCCGCGGCACTTACCGTGGTGCTGTGTGCAACTCGGCGCCTAGAAGCGACCGCCAATGCTTTCACAGCGGGCTGCAAGGGAACCAAGGAGCAGCACAAGCAGCAGTGCTTCAGCTTGCTCCTTCCGACTGCTAAGGGCACTTGGGAAGGCAAGCGAGAGTCAACCACCTTCCTCTCCTAGTAGCCTGTAACGTGGTGCACACAAGCACGGGACGAGTGCTGCTTCGTTCACCGCCCTCGCCCACGCCTGGCGCTGCTTTCACTTGCCGGCGGCCAGAAGCCGCTGCAAGGGCGCCACACAACCACAAGTGCGCCGGCAGCCAAGAGCTAGAGAACGCTGCTTCTGCCCAAGCCCGCCTAGGGCGTGCACCTTTGTTCTCAGAGCTCCGTGCAACAGTCTGCCTCTCTCGCAGTTCGAATGGAAAACGAAAGCTTTTCGCCTACCCCCTTCACAGAGATCCGTTGCCAGGACGAGAATGTTTTGTGGCCGGAGCTCGCCCCCCCCGCGAGGAAGCTGCTATTAGGACCGCGTTGCAGGGACACGTCTCGCTTCTTGACTACGTGCTCAGCGCTCTCCGAATTCGCCGCTAGCTCCACGGTCCTTCTCAGCTGCGAGTAGCAGCGCTCGCAGTACACAGAGCTTCGCAAGGCCCGAAGACCCGGAGGGAAGTATCGCACACGCAAATGTGCCAGGACAGAGACGTGTTCTACGTTGTCCCTTCTCGTCGTGCAGTTTGTGCCTCTGCTGCTTCTGCTGTTAGGAATCGCTCCTTGAAAGGCGAGCGAGAGCGTCCTTCCGGGTGCATTGCACTGAGTCGAGTGCTCGCTCGGGACTTTGCTCTCGGGGCCAAGGCAAGAGGGCGTGCTTGCCCGCAGAACCGAGAACACGCTGTTGGGCAGAGCTGCAACTGACCGCTGGAGTTCAGCTCTCGCCGGACGGCAGAAGGCGAAGAACGAAGGCGCTTGCGAGCGGCGCAGTGCAGCGAAGAGCTCTCCGAATTCGCCGCTAGCTCCACGGTCCTTCTAAGCTGCGAGTAGCTGCTCTCGCAGTACACAGAGCTTCGCAAGGCCCGAAGACCCGGAGGGAAGTATCGCACACGCAAATGTGCCAGGACAGAGACGTGTTCTACGGTGTCCCCTCTCGTCGTGCAGTTTGTGCCTCTGCTGCTTCTGCTGTTAGGAATCGCTCCTTGAAAGGCGAGCGAGAGCGTCCTTCCGGGTGCATTGCACTGAGTCGAGTGCTCGCTCGGGACTTTGCTCTCGGGGCCAAGGCAAGAGGGCGTGCTTCCCCCAGAACCGAGAACACGCTGTTGGGCAGAGCTGCAACTGACCGCTGGAGTTCAGCTCTCGCCGGACGGCAGAAGGCGAAGAACGAAGCCGCTTGCGAGCGGCGCAGTGCAGCGAAGAGCTCTCCGAATTCGCCGCTAGCTCCACGGTCCTTCTCAGCTGCGAGTAGCAGCGCTCGCAGTACACAGAGCTTCGCAAGGCCCGAAGACCCGGAGGGAAGTATCGCGCACGCAAATGTGCCAGGACAGAGACGTGTTCTACGTTGTCCCCTCTCGTCGTGCAGTTTGTGCCTCTGCTGCTTCTGCTGTTAGGAATCGCTCCTTGAAAGGCGAGCGAGAGCGTCCTTCCGGGTGCATTGCACTGAGTCGAGTGCTCGCTCGGGACTTTGCTCTCGGGGCCAAGGCAAGAGGGCGTGCTTGCCCGCAGAACCGAGAACACGCTGTTGGGCAGAGCTGCAACTGACCGCTGGAGTTCAGCTCTCGCCGGACGGCAGAAGGCGAAGAACGAAGCCGCTTGCGAGCGGCGCAGTGCAGCGAAGAGCTCTCCGAATTCGCCGCTAGCTCCACGGTCCTTCTCAGCTGCGAGTAGCAGCGCTCGCAGTACACAGAGCTTCGCAAGGCCCGAAGACCCGGAGGGAAGTATCGCACACGAAAATGTGCCAGGACAGAGACGTGTTCTACGTTGTCCCTTCTCGTCATGCAGTTTGTGCCTCTGCTGCTTCTGCTGTTAGGAATCGCTCCTTGAAAGGCGAGCGAGAGCGTCCTTCCGGGTGCATTGCACTGAGTCGAGAGCTCGCTCGGGACTTTGCTCTCGGGGCCAAGGCAAGAGGGCGTGCTTGCCCGCAGAACCGAGAACACGCTGTTGGGCAGAGCTGCAACTGACCGCTGGAGTTCAGCTCTCGCCGGACGGCAGAAGGCGAAGAACGAAGCCGCTTGCGAGCGGCGCAGTGCAGCGAAGAGCTCTCCGAATTCGCCGCTAGCTCCACGGTCCTTCTCAGCTGCGAGTAGCAGCGCTCGCAGTACACAGAGCTTCGCAAGGCCCGAAGAGCCGGAGGGAAGTATCGCACACGCAAATGTGCCAGGACAGAGACGTGTTCTACGTTGTCCCCTCTCGTCGTGCAGTTTGTGCCTCTGCTGCTTCTGCTGTTAGGAATCGCTCCTTGAAAGGCGAGCGAGAGCGTCCTTCCGGGTGCATTGCACTGAGTCGAGTGCTCGCTCGGGACTTTGCTCTCGCGGCCAAGGCAAGAGGGCGTGCTTGCCCGCAGAACCGAGAACACGCTGTTGGGCAGAGCTGCAACCGACCGCTGGAGTTCAGCTCTCGCCGGACGGCAGAAGGCGAAGAACGAAGGCGCTTGCGAGCGGCGCAGTGCAGCGAAGAGCTCTCCGAATTCGCCGCTAGCTCCACGGTCCTTCTCAGCTGCGAGTAGCAGCGCTCGCAGTACACAGAGCTTCGCAAGGCCCGAAGAGCCGGAGGGAAGTATCGCACACGCAAATGTGCCAGGACAGAGACGTGTTCTACGTTGTCCCCTCTCGTCGTGCAGTTTGTGCCTCTGCTGCTTCTGCTGTTAGGAATCGCTCCTTGAAAGGCGAGCGAGAGCGTCCTTCCGGGTGCATTGCACTGAGTCGAGTGCTCGCTCGGGACTTTGCTCTCGGGGCCAAGGCAAGAGGGCGTGCTTGCCCGCAGAACCGAGAACACGCTGTTGGGCAGAGCTGCAACTGACCGCTGGAGTTCAGCTCTCGCCGGACGGCAGAAGGCGAAGAACGAAGGCGCTTGCGAGCGGCGCAGTGCAGCGAAGAGCTCTCCGAATTCGCCGCTAGCTCCACGGTCCTTCTCAGCTGCGAGTAGCAGCGCTCGCAGTACACAGAGCTTCGCAAGGCCCGAAGACCCGGAGGGAAGTATCGCTCACGAAAATGTGCCAGGACAGAGACGTGTTCTACGTTGTCCCCTCTCGTCGTGCAGTTTGTGCCTCTGCTGCTTCTGCTGTTAGGAATCGCTCCTTGAAAGGCGAGCGAGAGCGTCCTTCCGGGTGCATTGCACTGAGTCGAGTGCTCGCTCGGGACTTTGCTCTCGGGGCCAAGGCAAGAGGGCGTGCTTGCCCGCAGAACCGAGAACACGCTGTTGGGCAGAGCTGCAACCGACCGCTGGAGTTCAGCTCTCGCCGGACGGCAGAAGGCGAAGAACGAAGCCGCTTGCGAGCGGCGCAGTGCAGCGAAGAGCTCTCCGAATTCGCCGCTAGCTCCACGGTCCTTCTCAGCTGCGAGTAGCAGCGCTCGCAGTACACAGAGCTTCGCAAGGCCCGAAGAGCCGGAGGGAAGTATCGCACACGCAAATGTGCCAGGACAGAGACGTGTTCTACGTTGTCCCTTCTCGTCGTGCAGTTTGTGCCTCTGCTGCTTCTGCTGTTAGGAATCGCTCCTTGAAAGGCGAGCGAGAGCGTCCTTCCGGGTGCATTGCACTGAGTCGAGTGCTCGCTCGGGACTTTGCTCTCGGGGCCAAGGCAAGAGGGCGTGCTTGCCCGCAGAACCGAGAACACGCTGTTGGGCAGAGCTGCAACGGACCGCTGGAGTTCAGCTCTCGCCGGACGGCAGAAGGCGAAGAACGAAGGCGCTTGCGAGCGGCGCAGTGCAGCGAAGAGCTCTCCGAATTCGCCGCTAGCTCCACGGTCCTTCTCAGCTGCGAGTAGCAGCGCTCGCAGTACACAGAGCTTCGCAAGGCCCGAAGAGCCGGAGGGAAGTATCGCACACGAAAATGTGCCAGGACAGAGACGTGTTCTACGTTGTCCCCTCTCGTCGTGCAGTTTGTGCCTCTGCTGCTTCTGCTGTTAGGAATCGCTCCTTGAAAGGCGAGCGAGAGCGTCCTTCCGGGTGCATTGCACTGAGTCGAGTGCTCGCTCGGGACTTTGCTCTCGGGGCCAAGGCAAGAGGGCGTGCTTGCCCGCAGAACCGAGAACACGCTGTTGGGCAGAGCTGCAACGGACCGCTGGAGTTCAGCTCTCGCCGGACGGCAGAAGGCGAAGAACGAAGCCGCTTGCGAGCGGCGCAGTGCAGCGAAGAGCTCTCCGAATTCGCCGCTAGCTCCACGGTCCTTCTCAGCTGCGAGTAGCAGCGCTCGCAGTACACAGAGCTTCGCAAGGCCCGAAGACCCGGAGGGAAGTATCGCACACGCAAATGTGCCAGGACAGAGACGTGTTCTACGGTGTCCCTTCTCGTCGTGCAGTTTGTGCCTCTGCTGCTTCTGCTGTTAGGAATCGCTCCTTGAAAGGCGAGCGAGAGCGTCCTTCCGGGTGCATTGCACTGAGTCGAGTGCTCGCTCGGGACTTTGCTCTCGGGGCCAAGGCAAGAGGGCGTGCTTGCCCGCAGAACCGAGAACACGCTGTTGGGCAGAGCTGCAACTGACCGCTGGACTTCAGCTCTCGCCGGACGGCAGAAGGCGAAGAATGAAGCCGCTTGCGAGCGGCGCAGTGCAGCGAAGAGCTCTCCGAATTCGCCGCTAGCTCCACGGTCCTTCTCAGCTGCGAGTAGCAGCGCTCGCAGTGCACAGAGCTTCGCAAGAACCGAAGACCCGGAGGGAAGTATCGCACACGAAAATGTGCCAGGACAGAGACGTGTTCTACGTTGTCCCTTCTCGTCGTGCAGTTTGTGCCTCTGCTGCTTCTGCTGTTAGGAATCGCTCCTTGAAAGGCGAGCGAGAGCGTCCTTCCGGGTGCATTGCACTGAGTCGAGTGCTCGCTCGGGACTTTGCTCTCGGGGCCAAGGCAAGAGGGCGTGCTTGCCCGCAGAGCTGAGAACACGCTGTTGGGCAGAGCTGCAACTGACCGCTGGAGTTCAGCTCTCGCCGGACGGCAGAAGGCGAAGAACGAAGCCGCTTGCGAGCGGCGCAGTGCAGCGAAGAGCTCTCCGAATTCGCCGCTAGCTCCACGGTCCTTCTCAGCTGCGAGTAGCAGCGCTCGCAGTACACAGAGCTTCGCAAGGCCCGAAGAGCCGGAGGGAAGTATCGCACACGCAAATGTGCCAGGACAGAGACGTGTTCTACGGTGTCCCTTCTCGTCGTGCAGTTTGTGCCTCTGCTGCTTCTGCTGTTAGGGATCGCTCCTTGAAAGGCGAGCGAGAGCGTCCTTCCGGGTGCATTGCACTGAGTCGAGTGCTCGCTCGGGACTTTGCTCTCGGGGCCAAGGCAAGAGGGCGTGCTTGCCCGCAGAACCGAGAACACGCTGTTGGGCAGAGCTGCAACTGACCGCTGGAGTTCAGCTCTCGCCGGACGGCAGAAGGCGAAGAATGAAGCCGCTTGCGAGCGGCGCAGTGCAGCGAAGAGCTCTCCGAATTCGCCGCTAGCTCCACGGTCCTTCTCAGCTGCGAGTAGCAGCGCTCGCAGTACACAGAGCTTCGCAAGAACCGAAGACCCGGAGGGAAGTATCGCACACGCAAATGTGCCAGGACAGAGACGTGTTCTACGTTGTCCCTTCTCGTCGTGCAGTTTGTGCCTCTGCTGCTTCTGCTGTTAGGAATCGCTCCTTGAAAGGCGAGCGAGAGCGTCCTTCCGGGTGCATTGCACTGAGTCGAGTGCTCGCTCGGGACTTTGCTCTCGGGGCCAAGGCAAGAGGGCGTGCTTGCCCGCAGAGCTGAGAACACGCTGTTGGGCAGAGCTGCAACTGACCGCTGGAGTTCAGCTCTCGCCGGACGGCAGAAGGCGAAGAACGAAGCCGCTTGCGAGCGGCGCAGTGCAGCGAAGAGCTCTCCGAATTCGCCGCTAGCTCCACGGTCCTTCTCAGCTGCGAGTAGCAGCGCTCGCAGTACACAGAGCTTCGCAAGGCCCGAAGACCCGGAGGGAAGTATCGCACACGCAAATGTGCCAGGATAGAGACGTGTTCTACGTTGTCCCTTCTCGTCGTGCAGTTTGTGCCTCTGCTGCTTCTGCTGTTAGGAATCGCTCCTTGAAAGGCGAGCGAGAGCGTCCTTCCGGGTGCATTGCACTGAGTCGAGTGCTCGCTCGGGACTTTGCTCTCGGGGCCAAGGCAAGAGGGCGTGCTTGCCCGCAGAGCTGAGAACACGCTGTTGGGCAGAGCTGCAACTGACCGCTGGAGTTCAGCTCTCGCCGGACGGCAGAAGGCGAAGAACGAAGCCGCTTGCGAGCGGCGCAGTGCAGCGAAGAGCTCTCCGAATTCGCCGCTAGCTCCACGGTCCTTCTCAGCTGCGAGTAGCAGCGCTCGCAGTACACAGAGCTTCGCAAGGCCCGAAGACCCGGAGGGAAGTATCGCACACGCAAATGTGCCAGGATAGAGACGTGTTCTACGTTGTCCCCTCTCGTCGTGCAGTTTGTGCCTCTGCTGCTTCTGCTGTTAGGAATCGCTCCTTGAAAGGCGAGCGAGAGCGTCCTTCCGGGTGCATTGCACTGAGTCGAGTGCTCGCTCGGGACTTTGCTCTCGGGGCCAAGGCAAGAGGGCGTGCTTGCCCGCAGAGCTGAGAACACGCTGTTGGGCAGAGCTGCAACTGACCGCTGGAGTTCAGCTCTCGCCGGACGGCAGAAGGCGAAGAACGAAGCCGCTTGCGAGCGGCGCAGTGCAGCGAAGAGCTCTCCGAATTCGCCGCTAGCTCCACGGACCTTCTCAGCTGCGAGTAGCAGCGCTCGCAGTACACAGAGCTTCGCAAGGCCCGAAGACCCGGAGGGAAGTATCGCACACGCAAATGTGCCAGGACAGAGACGTGTTCTACGTTGTCCCTTCTCGTCGTGCAGTTTGTGCCTCTGCTGCTTCTGCTGTTAGGAATCGCTCCTTGAAAGGCGAGCGAGAGCGTCCTTCCGGGTGCATTGCACTGAGTCGAGTGCTCGCTCGGGACTTTGCTCTCGGGGCCAAGGCAAGAGGGCGTGCTTGCCCGCAGAGCTGAGAACACGCTGTTGGGCAGAGCTGCAACTGACCGCTGGAGTTCAGCTCTCGCCGGACGGCAGAAGGCGAAGAACGAAGCCGCTTGCGAGCGGCGCAGTGCAGCGAAGAGCTCTCCGAATTCGCCGCTAGCTCCACGGTCCTTCTCAGCTGCGAGTAGCAGCGCTCGCAGTACACAGAGCTTCGCAAGGCCCGAAGACCCGGAGGGACGTATCGCACACGCAAATGTGCCAGGACAGAGACGTGTTCTACGTTGTTCCCTCTCGTCGTGCAGTTTGTGCCTCTGCTGCTTCTGCTGTTAGGGATCGCTCCTTGAAAGGCGAGCGAGAGCGTCCTTCCGGGTGCATTGCACTGAGTCGAGTGCTCGCTCGGGACTTTGCTCTCGGGGCCAAGGCAAGAGGGCGTGCTTGCCCGCAGAACTGAGAACACGCTGTTGGGCAGAGCTGCAACTGACCGCTGGAGTTCAGCTCTCGCCGGACGGCAGAAGGCGAAGAACGAAGCCGCTTGCGAGCGGCGCAGTGCAGCGAAGAGCTCTCCGAATTCGCCGCTAGCTCCACGGTCCTTCTCAGCTGCGAGTAGCAGCGCTCGCAGTACACAGAGCTTCGCAAGGCCCGAAGACCCGGAGGGAAGTATCGCACACGCAAATGTGCCAGGACAGAGACGTGTTCTACGTTGTCCCTTCTCGTCGTGCAGTTTGTGCCTCTGCTGCTTCTGCTGTTAGGAATCGCTCCTTGAAAGGCGAGCGAGAGCGTCCTTCCGGGTGCATTGCACTGAGTCGAGTGCTCGCTCGGGACTTTGCTCTCGGGGCCAAGGCAAGAGGGCGTGCTTGCCCGCAGAGCTGAGAACACGCTGTTGGGCAGAGCTGCAACTGACCGCTGGAGTTCAGCTCTCGCCGGACGGCAGAAGGCGAAGAACGAAGGCGCTTGCGAGCGGCGCAGTGCAGCGAAGAGCTCTCCGAATTCGCCGCTAGCTCCACGGTCCTTCTCAGCTGCGAGTAGCAGCGCTCGCAGTACACAGAGCTTCGCAAGGCCCGAAGACCCGGAGGGAAGTATCGCACACGCAAATGTGCCAGGACAGAGACGTGTTCTACGTTGTCCCTTCTCGTCGTGCAGTTTGTGCCTCTGCTGCTTCTGCTGTTAGGAATCGCTCCTTGAAAGGCGAGCGAGAGCGTCCTTCCGGGTGCATTGCACTGAGTCGAGTGCTCGCTCGGGACTTTGCTCTCGGGGCCAAGGCAAGAGGGCGTGCTTGCCCGCAGAGCTGAGAACACGCTGTTGGGCAGAGCTGCAACTGACCGCTGGAGTTCAGCTCTCGCCGGACGGCAGAAGGCGAAGAACGAAGGCGCTTGCGAGCGGCGCAGTGCAGCGAAGAGCTCTCCGAATTCGCCGCTAGCTCCACGGTCCTTCTCAGCTGCGAGTAGCAGCGCTCGCAGTACACAGAGCTTCGCAAGGCCCGAAGACCCGGAGGGAAGTATCGCACACGCAAATGTGCCAGGACAGAGACGTGTTCTACGTTGTCCCTTCTCGTCGTGCAGTTTGTGCCTCTGCTGCTTCTGCTGTTAGGAATCGCTCCTTGAAAGGCGAGCGAGAGCGTCCTTCCGGGTGCATTGCACTGAGTCGAGTGCTCGCTCGGGACTTTGCTCTCGCGGCCAAGGCAAGAGGGCGTGCTTGCCCGCAGAGCTGAGAACACGCTGTTGGGCAGAGCTGCAACTGACCGCTGGAGTTCAGCTCTCGCCGGACGGCAGAAGGCGAAGAACGAAGGCGCTTGCGAGCGGCGCAGTGCAGCGAAGAGCTCTCCGAATTCGCCGCTAGCTCCACGGTCCTTCTCAGCTGCGAGTAGCAGCGCTCGCAGTACACAGAGCTTCGCAAGGCCCGAAGACGCGGAGGGAAGTATCGCACACGCAAATGTGCCAGGACAGAGACGTGTTCTACGTTGTCCCTTCTCGTCGTGCAGTTTGTGCCTCTGCTGCTTCTGCTGTTAGGAATCGCTCCTTGAAAGGCGAGCGAGAGCGTCCTTCCGGGTGCATTGCACTGAGTCGAGTGCTCGCTCGGGACTTTGCTCTCGGGGCCAAGGCAAGAGGGCGTGCTTGCCCGCAGAGCTGAGAACACGCTGTTGGGCAGAGCTGCAACTGACCGCTGGAGTTCAGCTCTCGCCGGACGGCAGAAGGCGAAGAACGAAGCCGCTTGCGAGCGGCGCAGTGCAGCGAAGAGCTCTCCGAATTCGCCGCTAGCTCCACGGTCCTTCTCAGCTGCGAGTAGCAGCGCTCGCAGTACACAGAGCTTCGCAAGGCCCGAAGACCCGGAGGGACGTATCGCACACGCAAATGTGCCAGGACAGAGACGTGTTCTACGTTGTCCCCTCTCGTCGTGCAGTTTGTGCCTCTGCTGCTTCTGCTGTTAGGGATCGCTCCTTGAAAGGCGAGCGAGAGCGTCCTTCCGGGTGCATTGCACTGAGTCGAGTGCTCGCTCGGGACTTTGCTCTCGGGGCCAAGGCAAGAGGGCGTGCTTGCCCGCAGAACTGAGAACACGCTGTTGGGCAGAGCTGCAACTGACCGCTGGAGTTCAGCTCTCGCCGGACGGCAGAAGGCGAAGAACGAAGCCGCTTGCGAGCGGCGCAGTGCAGCGAAGAGCTCTCCGAATTCGCCGCTAGCTCCACGGTCCTTCTCAGCTGCGAGTAGCAGCGCTCGCAGTACACAGAGCTTCGCAAGGCCCGAAGACCCGGAGGGACGTATCGCACACGCAAATGTGCCAGGACAGAGACGTGTTCTACGTTGTCCCCTCTCGTCGTGCAGTTTGTGCCTCTGCTGCTTCTGCTGTTAGGAATCGCTCCTTGAAAGGCGAGCGAGAGCGTCCTTCCGGGTGCATTGCACTGAGTCGAGTGCTCGCTCGGGACTTTGCTCTCGGGGCCAAGGCAAGAGGGCGTGCTTGCCCGCAGAGCTGAGAACACGCTGTTGGGCAGAGCTGCAACTGACCGCTGGAGTTCAGCTCTCGCCGGACGGCAGAAGGCGAAGAACGAAGGCGCTTGCGAGCGGCGCAGTGCAGCGAAGAGCTCTCCGAATTCGCCGCTAGCTCCACGGTCCTTCTCAGCTGCGAGTAGCAGCGCTCGCAGTACACAGAGCTTCGCAAGGCCCGAAGACGCGGAGGGAAGTATCGCACACGCAAATGTGCCAGGACAGAGACGTGTTCTACGTTGTCCCCTCTCGTCGTGCAGTTTGTGCCTCTGCTGCTTCTGCTGTTAGGAATCGCTCCTTGAAAGGCGAGCGAGAGCGTCCTTCCGGGTGCATTGCACTGAGTCGAGTGCTCGCTCGGGACTTTGCTCTCGGGGCCAAGGCAAGAGGGCGTGCTTGCCCGCAGAACTGAGAACACGCTGTTGGGCAGAGCTGCAACTGACCGCTGGAGTTCAGCTCTCGCCGGACGGCAGAAGGCGAAGAACGAAGGCGCTTGCGAGCGGCGCAGTGCAGCGAAGAGCTCTATTCGCCGCTAGCTCCACGGTCCTTCTCAGCTGCGAGTAGCAGCGCTCGCAGTACACAGAGCTTCGCAAGGCCCGAAGACCCGGAGGGAAGTATCGCACACGCAAATGTGCCAGGACAGAGACGTGTTCTACGTTGTCCCCTCTCGTCGTGCAGTTTGTGCCTCTGCTGCTTCTGCTGTTAGGAATCGCTCCTTGAAAGGCGAGCGAGAGCGTCCTTCCGGGTGCATTGCACTGAGTCGAGTGCTCGCTCGGGACTTTGCTCTCGGGGCCAAGGCAAGAGGGCGTGCTTGCCCGCAGAGCTGAGAACACGCTGTTGGGCAGAGCTGCAACTGACCGCTGGAGTTCAGCTCTCGCCGGACGGCAGAAGGCGAAGAACGAAGCCGCTTGCGAGCGGCGCAGTGCAGCGAAGAGCTCTCCGAATTCGCCGCTAGCTCCACGGTCCTTCTCAGCTGCGAGTAGCAGCGCTCGCAGTACACAGAGCTTCGCAAGGCCCGAAGACCCGGAGGGACGTATCGCACACGCAAATGTGCCAGGACAGAGACGTGTTCTACGTTGTCCCCTCTCGTCGTGCAGTTTGTGCCTCTGCTGCTTCTGCTGTTAGGGATCGCTCCTTGAAAGGCGAGCGAGAGCGTCCTTCCGGGTGCATTGCACTGAGTCGAGTGCTCGCTCGGGACTTTGCTCTCGGGGCCAAGGCAAGAGGGCGTGCTTGCCCGCAGAGCTGAGAACACGCTGTTGGGCAGAGCTGCAACTGACCGCTGGAGTTCAGCTCTCGCCGGACGGCAGAAGGCGAAGAACGAAGCCGCTTGCGAGCGGCGCAGTGCAGCGAGAGCTCTCCGAATTCGCCGCTAGCTCCACGGTCCTTCTCAGCTGCGAGTAGCAGCGCTCGCAGTACACAGAGCTTCGCAAGGCCCGAAGACCCGGAGGGAAGTATCGCACACGCAAATGTGCCAGGATAGAGACGTGTTCTACGTTGTCCCCTCTCGTCGTGCAGTTTGTGCCTCTGCTGCTTCTGCTGTTAGGGATCGCTCCTTGAAAGGCGAGCGAGAGCGTCCTTCCGGGTGCATTGCACTGAGTCGAGTGCTCGCTCGGGACTTTGCACTCGGGGCCAAGGCAAGAGGGCGTGCTTGCCCGCAGAGCTGAGAACACGCTGTTGGGCAGAGCTGCAACTGACCGCTGGAGTTCAGCTCTCGCCGGACGGCAGAAGGCGAAGAACGAAGCCGCTTGCGAGCGGCGCAGTGCAGCGAAGAGCTCTCCCAATTCGCCGCTAGCTCCACGGACCTTCTCAGCTGCGAGTAGCAGCGCTCGCAGTACACAGAGCTTCGCAAGGCCCGAAGACCCGGAGGGAAGTATCGCACACGCAAATGTGCCAGGACAGAGACGTGTTCTACGTTGTCCCTTCTCGTCGTGCAGTTTGTGCCTCTGCTGCTTCTGCTGTTAGGAATCGCTCCTTGAAAGGCGAGCGAGAGCGTCCTTCCGGGTGCATTGCACTGAGTCGAGTGCTCGCTCGGGACTTTGCTCTCGGGGCCAAGGCAAGAGGGCGTGCTTGCCCGCAGAGCTGAGAACACGCTGTTGGGCAGAGCTGCAACTGACCGCTGGAGTTCAGCTCTCGCCGGACGGCAGAAGGCGAAGAACGAAGCCGCTTGCGAGCGGCGCAGTGCAGCGAAGAGCTCTCCGAATTCGCCGCTAGCTCCACGGTCCTTCTCAGCTGCGAGTAGCAGCGCTCGCAGTACACAGAGCTTCGCAAGGCCCGAAGACCCGGAGGGAAGTATCGCACACGCAAATGTGCCAGGACAGAGACGTGTTCTACGTTGTCCCTTCTCGTCGTGCAGTTTGTGCCTCTGCTGCTTCTGCTGTTAGGAATCGCTCCTTGAAAGGCGAGCGAGAGCGTCCTTCCGGGTGCATTGCACTGAGTCGAGTGCTCGCTCGGGACTTTGCTCTCGGGGCCAAGGCAAGAGGGCGTGCTTGCCCGCAGAGCTGAGAACACGCTGTTGGGCAGAGCTGCAACTGACCGCTGGAGTTCAGCTCTCGCCGGACGGCAGAAGGCGAAGAACGAAGCCGCTTGCGAGCGGCGCAGTGCAGCGAAGAGCTCTCCGAATTCGCCGCTAGCTCCACGGTCCTTCTCAGCTGCGAGTAGCAGCGCTCGCAGTACACAGAGCTTCGCAAGGCCCGAAGACCCGGAGGGACGTATCGCACACGCAAATGTGCCAGGACAGAGACGTGTTCTACGTTGTCCCTCTCGTCGTGCAGTTTGTGCCTCTGCTGCTTCTGCTGTTAGGGATCGCTCCTTGAAAGGCGAGCGAGAGCGTCCTTCCGGGTGCATTGCACTGAGTCGAGTGCTCGCTCGGGACTTTGCTCTCGGGGCCAAGGCAAGAGGGCGTGCTTGCCCGCAGAACTGAGAACACGCTGTTGGGCAGAGCTGCAACTGACCGCTGGAGTTCAGCTCTCGCCGGACGGCAGAAGGCGAAGAACGAAGCCGCTTGCGAGCGGCGCAGTGCAGCGAAGAGCTCTCCGAATTCGCCGCTAGCTCCACGGTCCTTCTCAGCTGCGAGTAGCAGCGCTCGCAGTACACAGAGCTTCGCAAGGCCCGAAGACCCGGAGGGACGTATCGCACACGCAAATGTGCCAGGACAGAGACGTGTTCTACGTTGTCCCCTCTCGTCGTGCAGTTTGTGCCTCTGCTGCTTCTGCTGTTAGGATCGCTCCTTGAAAGGCGAGCGAGAGCGTCCTTCCGGGTGCATTGCACTGAGTCGAGTGCTCGCTCGGGACTTTGCTCTCGGGGCCAAGGCAAGAGGGCGTGCTTGCCCGCAGAACTGAGAACACGCTGTTGGGCAGAGCTGCAACTGACCGCTGGAGTTCAGCTCTCGCCGGACGGCAGAAGGCGAAGAACGAAGCCGCTTGCGAGCGGCGCAGTGCAGCGAAGAGCTCTCCGAATTCGCCGCTAGCTCCACGGTCCTTCTCAGCTGCGAGTAGCAGCGCTCGCAGTACACAGAGCTTCGCAAGGCCCGAAGACCCGGAGGGAAGTATCGCACACGCAAATGTGCCAGGACAGAGACGTGTTCTACGTTGTCCCTCTCGTCGTGCAGTTTGTGCCTCTGCTGCTTCTGCTGTTAGGGATCGCTCCTTGAAAGGCGAGCGAGAGCGTCCTTCCGGGTGCATTGCACTGAGTCGAGTGCTCGCTCGGGACTTTGCACTCGGGGCCAAGGCAAGAGGGCGTGCTTGCCCGCAGAGCTGAGAACACGCTGTTGGGCAGAGCTGCAACTGACCGCTGGAGTTCAGCTCTCGCCGGACGGCAGAAGGCGAAGAACGAAGCCGCTTGCGAGCGGCGCAGTGCAGCGAAGAGCTCTCCGAATTCGCCGCTAGCTCCACGGTCCTTCTCAGCTGCGAGTAGCAGCGCTCGCAGTACACAGAGCTTCGCAAGGCCCGAAGACCCGGAGGGAAGTATCGCACACGCAAATGTGCCAGGACAGAGACGTGTTCTACGTTGTCCCCTCTCGTCGTGCAGTTTGTGCCTCTGCTGCTTCTGCTGTTAGGGATCGCTCCTTGAAAGGCGAGCGAGAGCGTCCTTCCGGGTGCATTGCACTGAGTCGAGTGCTCGCTCGGGACTTTGCTCTCGGGGCCAAGGCAAGAGGGCGTGCTTGCCCGCAGAGCTGAGAACACGCTGTTGGGCAGAGCTGCAACTGACCGCTGGAGTTCAGCTCTCGCCGGACGGCAGAAGGCGAAGAACGAAGCCGCTTGCGAGCGGCGCTGTGCAGCGAAGAGCTCTCCGAATTCGCCGCTAGCTCCACGGTCCTTCTCAGCTGCGAGTAGCAGCGCTCGCAGTACACAGAGCTTCGCAAGGCCCGAAGACCCGGAGGGAAGTATCGCACACGCAAATGTGCCAGGACAGAGACGTGTTCTACGTTGTCCCCTCTCGTCGTGCAGTTTGTGCCTCTGCTGCTTCTGCTGTTAGGGATCGCTCCTTTGAAAGGCGAGCGCGAGCGTCCTTCCGGGTGCATTGCACTGAGTCGAGTGCTCGCTCGGGACTTTGCTCTCGGGGCCAAGGCAAGAGGGCGTGCTTGCCCGCAGAGCTGAGAACACGCTGTTGGGCAGAGCTGCAACTGACCGCTGGAGTTCAGCTCTCGCCGGACGGCAGAAGGCGAAGAACGAAGGCGCTTGCGAGCGGCGCAGTGCAGCGAAGAGCTCTCCGAATTCGCCGCTAGCTCCACGTCCTTCTCAGCTGCGAGTAGCAGCGCTCGCAGTACACAGAGCTTCGCAAGGCCCGAAGACCCGGAGGGAAGTATCGCACACGCAAATGTGCCAGGACAGAGACGTGTTCTACGTTGTCCCTCTCGTCGTGCAGTTTGTGCCTCTGCTGCTTCTGCTGTTAGGGATCGCTCCTTGAAAGGCGAGCGAGAGCGTCCTTCCGGGTGCATTGCACTGAGTCGAGTGCTCGCTCGGGACTTTGCACTCGGGGCCAAGGCAAGAGGGCGTGCTTGCCCGCAGAGCTGAGAACACGCTGTTGGGCAGAGCTGCAACTGACCGCTGGAGTTCAGCTCTCGCCGGACGGCAGAAGGCGAAGAACGAAGCCGCTTGCGAGCGGCGCAGTGCAGCGAAGAGCTCTCCAATTCGCCGCTAGCTCCACGGACCTTCTCAGCTGCGAGTAGCAGCGCTCGCAGTACACAGAGCTTCGCAAGGCCCGAAGACCCGGAGGGAAGTATCGCACACGCAAATGTGCCAGGACAGAGACGTGTCTACGTTGTCCCTTCTCGTCGTGCAGTTTGTGCCTCTGCTGCTTCTGCTGTTAGGAATCGCTCCTTGAAAGGCGAGCGAGAGCGTCCTTCCGGGTGCATTGCACTGAGTCGAGTGCTCGCTCGGGTCTTTGCTCTCGGGGCCAAGGCAAGAGGGCGTGCTTGCCCGCAGAGCTGAGAACACGCTGTTGGGCAGAGCTGCAACTGACCGCTGGAGTTCAGCTCTCGCCGACGGCAGAAGGCGAAGAACGAAGGCGCTTGCGAGCGGCGCAGTGCAGCGAAGAGCTCTCCGAATTCGCCGCTAGCTCCACGGTCCTTCTCAGCTGCGAGTAGCAGCGCTCGCAGTACACAGAGCTTCGCAAGGCCCGAAGACCCGGAGGGAAGTATCGCACACGCAAATGTGCCAGGACAGAGACGTGTTCTACGTTGTCCCTTCTCGTCGTGCAGTTTGTGCCTCTGCTGCTTCTGCTGTTAGGATCGCTCCTTGAAAGGCGAGCGAGAGCGTCCTTCCGGGTGCATTGCACTGAGTCGAGTGCTCGCTCGGGACTTTGCTCTCGGGGCCAAGGCAAGAGGGCGTGCTTGCCCGCAGAAGCTGAGAACACGCTGTTGGCAGAGCTGCAACTGACCGCTGGAGTTCAGCTCTCGCCGGACGGCAGAAGGCGAAGAACGAAGCCGCTTGCGAGCGGCGCAGTGCAGCGAAGAGCTCTCCGAATTCGCCGCTAGCTCCACGGTCCCTTCTCAGCTGCGAGTAGCAGCGCTCGCAGTACACAGAGCTTCGCAAGGCCCGAAGACCCGGAGGGACGTATCGCACACGCAAATGTGCCAGGACAGAGACGTGTTCTACGTTGTCCCCTCTCGTCGTGCAGTTTGTGCCTCTGCTGCTTCTGCTGTTAGGGATCGCTCCTTGAAAGGCGAGCGAGAGCGTCCTTCCGGGTGCATTGCACTGAGTCGAGTGCTCGCTCGGGACTTTGCTCTCGGGGCCAAGGCAAGAGGGCGTGCTTGCCCGCAGAACTGAGAACACGCTGTTGGGCAGAGCTGCAACGGACCGCTGGAGTTCAGCTCTCGCCGGACGGCAGAAGGCGAAGAACGAAGCCGCTTGCGAGCGGCGCAGTGCAGCGAAGAGCTCTCCGAATTCGCCGCTAGCTCCACGGTCCTTCTCAGCATGCGAGTAGCAGCGCTCGCAGTACACAGAGCTTCGCAAGGCCCGAAGACCCGGAGGGAAGTATCGCACACGCAAATGTGCCAGGACAGAGACGTGTTCTACGTTGTCCCTTCTCGTCGTGCAGTTTGTGCCTCTGCTGCTTCTGCTGTTAGGGATCGCTCCTTGAAAGGCGAGCGAGAGCGTCCTTCCGGGTGCATTGCACTGAGTCGAGTGCTCGCTCGGGACTTTGCTCTCGGGGCCAAGGCAAGAGGGCGTCTTGCTCCCGCAGAGCTGAGAACACGCTGTTGGGCAGAGCTGCAACTGACCGCTGGAGTTCAGCTCTCGCCGACGGCAGAAGGCGAAGAACGAAGCCGCATAGGGTGCCTAGCGGCGCAGTGCAGCGAAGAGCTCTCCGAATCGCCGCTAGCTCCACGTCCTTCTCAAGCTGCGAGTAGCAGCGCTCGCAGTACACAGAGCTTCGCAAGGCCCGAAGACCCGGAGGGAAGTATCGCACACGCAAATGTGCCCAGGATTAGAGACGTGTTCTACGTTGTCCCCTTCTCGTCGTGCAGTTTGTGCCTCTGCTGCTTCTGCTTAGAATCGCTCCTTGAAAGGCGATGCGAGAGCGTCCTTCCGGGTGCATTGCACTGAGTCGAGTGCTCGCTCGGGACTTTGCTCTCGGGCCAAGGCAAGAGGGCGTGCTTGCCCGCAGAGCTGAGAACACGCTGTTGGGCAGAGCTGCAACTGACGCTGAGTTCAGCTCTCGGACGGCAGATCGGCGAAGAACGAAGCCGCTTGCGAGCGGCGCAGTGCAGCGAAGAGCTCTCCGAATTCGCCGCTAGCTCCACGGTCCTTCTCAGCTGCGAGTAGCAGCGCTCGCAGTACACAGAGCTTCGCAAGCCCGAAGACCCGGAGGGACGTATCGCACACGCAAATGTGCCAGGACAGAGACGTGTTCTACGTTGTCCCCTCTCGTCGTTGCAGTTTGTGCCTCTGCTGCTTCTGCTGTTAGGGATCGCTCCTTGAAAGGCGAGCGAGAGCGTCCTTCCGGGTGCATTGCACTGAGTCGAGTGCTCGCTCGGGACTTTGCTCTCGGGGCCAAGGCAAGAGGGCGTGCTTGCCCGCAGAGCTGAGAACACGCTGTTGGGCAGAGCTGCAACTGACCGCTGGAGTTCAGCTCTCGCCGGACGGCAGAAGGCGAAGAACGAAGCCGCTTGCGAGCGGCGCAGTGCAGCGAAGAGCTCTCCGAATTCGCCGCTAGCTCCACGGTCCTTCTCAGCTGCGCAGTAGCAGCGCTCGCAGTACACAGAGCTTCGCAAGGCCCGAAGACCCGGAGGGACGTATCGCACACGCAAATGTGCCAGGACAGAGACGTGTTCTACGTTGTCCCCTCTCGTCGTGCAGTTTGTGCCTCTGCTGCTTCTGCTGTTAGGGATCGCTCCTTGAAAGGCGAGCGAGAGCGTCCTTCCGGGTGCATTGCACTGAGTCGAGTGCTCGCTCGGGACTTTGCTCTCGGGGCCAAGGCAAGAGGGCGTGCTTGCCCGCAGAACTGAGAACACGCTGTTGGGCAGAGCTGCAACTGACCGCTGGAGTTCAGCTCTCGCCGGACTGGCAGAAGGCGAAGAACGAAGCCGCTTGCGAGCGGCGCAGTGCAGCGAAGAGCTCTCCGAATTCGCCGCTAGCTCCACGGTCCTTCTCAGCTGCGAGTAGCAGCGCTCGCAGTACACAGAGCTTCGCAAGGCCCGAAGACCCGGAGGGACGTATCGCACACGCAAATGTGCAGGACAGAGACGTGTTCTACGTTGTCCCCTCTCGTCGTGCAGTTTGTGCCTCTGCTGCTTCTGCTGTTAGGGATCGCTCCTTGAAAGGCGAGCGAGAGCGTCCTTCCGGGTGCATTGCACTGAGTCGAGTGCTCGCTCGGGACTTTGCTCTCGGGGCCAAGGCAAGAGGGCGTGCTTGCCCGCAGAACTGAGAACACGCTGTTGGGCAGAGCTGCAACTGACCGCTGGAGTTCAGCTCTCGCCGGACGGCAGAAGGCGAAGAACGAAGCCGCTTGCGAGCGGCGCAGTGCAGCGAAGAGCTCTCCGAATTCGCCGCTAGCTCCACGGTCCTTCTCAGCTGCGAGTAGCAGCGCTCGCAGTACACAGAGCTTCGCAAGGCCCGAAGACCCGGAGGGAAGTATCGCACACGCAAATGTGCCAGGACAGAGACGTGTTCTACGTTGTCCCCTCTCGTCGTGCAGTTTGTGCCTCTGCTGCTTCTGCTGTTAGGATCGCTCCTTGAAAGGCGAGCGAGAGCGTCCTTCCGGGTGCATTGCACTGAGTCGTAGTGCTCGCTCGGGACTTTGCACTCGGGGCCAAGGCAAGAGGGCGTGCTTGCCCGCAGAGCTGAGAACACGCTGTTGGGCCAGAGCTGCAACTGACCGCTGGAGTTCAGCTCTCGCCGGACGGCAGAAGGCGAAGAACGAAGCCGCTTGCGAGCGGCGCAGTGCAGCGAAGAGCTCTCCGAATTCGCCGCTAGCTCCACGGTCCTTCTCAGCTGCGAGTAGCAGCGCTCGCAGTACACAGAGCTTCGCAAGGCCCGAAGACCCGGAGGGAAGTATCGCACACGCAAATGTGCCAGGACAGAGACGTGTTCTACGTTGTCCCCTCTCGTCGTGCAGTTTGTGCCTCTGCTGCTTCTGCTGTTAGGAATCGCTCCTTGAAAGGCGAGCGAGAGCGTCCTTCGGGTGCATTGCACTGAGTCGAGTGCTCGCTCGGGACTTTGCTCTCGGGGCCAAGGCAAGAGGCGTGCTTGCCCGCAGAGCTGAGAACACGCTGTTGGGCAGAGCTGCAACTGACCGCTGGAGTTCAGCTCTCGCCGGACGGCAGAAGGCGAAGAACGAAGCCGCTTGCGAGCGGCGCTGTGCAGCGAAGAGCTCTCCGAATTCGCCGCTAGCTCCACGGTCCTTCTCAGCTGCGAGTAGCAGCGCTCGCAGTACACAGAGCTTCGCAAGGCCCGAAGACCCGGAGGGGAAGTATCGCACACGCAAATGTGCCAGGACAGAGACGTGTTCTACGTTTGTCCCTCTCGTCGTGCAGTTTGTGCCTCTGCTGCTTCTGCTGTTAGGGATCGCTCCTTGAAAGGCGAGCGAGAGCGTCCTTCCGGGTGCATTGCACTGAGTCGAGTGCTCGCTCGGGACTTTGCTCTCGGGGCCAAGGCAAGAGGGCGTGCTTGCCCGCAGAGCTGAGAACACGCTGTTGGGCAGAGCTGCAACTGACCGCTGGAGTTCAGCTCTCGCCGGACGGCAGAAGGCGAAGAACGAAGGCGCTTGCGAGCGGCGCAGTGCAGCGAAGAGCTCTCCGAATTCGCCGCTAGCTCCACGGTCCTTCTCAGCTGCGAGTAGCAGCGCTCGCAGTACACAGAGCTTCGCAAGGCCCGAAGACCCGGAGGGAAGTATCGCACACGCAAATGTGCCAGGGACAGAGACGTGTTCTACGTTGTCCCCTCTCGTCGTGCAGTTTGTGCCTCTGCTGCTTCTGCTGTTAGGATCGCTCCTTGAAAGGCGAGCGAGAGCGTCCTTCCGGGTGCATTGCACTGAGTCGAGTGCTCGCTCGGGACTTTGCACTCGGGGCCAAGGCAAGAGGGCGTGCTTGCCCGCAGAGCTGAGAACACGCTGTTGGGCAGAGCTGCAACTGACCGCTGGAGTTCAGCTCTCGCCGGACGGCAGAAGGCGAAGAACGAAGCCGCTTGCGAGCGGCGCAGTGCAGCGAAGAGCTCTCCCAATTCGCCGCTAGCTCCACGGACCTTCTCAAGCTGCGAGTAGCAGCGCTCGCAGTACACAGAGCTTCGCAAGGCCCGAAGACCCGGAGGGAAGTATCGCACACGCAAATGTGCCAGGACAGAGACGTGTTCTACGTTGTCCCTTCTCGTCGTGCAGTTTGTGCCTCTGCTGCTTCTGCTGTTAGGAATCGCTCCTTGAAAGGCGAGCGAGAGCGTCCTTCCGGTGCATTGCACTGAGTCGAGTGCTCGCTCGGGTCTTTGCTCTCGGGGCCAAGGCAAGAGGGCGTGCTTGCCCGCAGAGCTGAGAACACGCTGTTGGGCAGAGCTGCAACTGACCGCTGGAGTTCAGCTCTCGCCGGACGGCAGAAGGCGAAGAACGAAGGCGCTTGCGAGCGGCGCAGTGCAGCGAAGAGCTCTCCGAATTCGCCGCTAGCTCCACGGTCCTTCTCAGCTGCGAGTAGCAGCGCTCGCAGTACACAGAGCTTCGCAAGGCCCGAAGACCCGGAGGGAAGTATCGCACACGCAAATGTGCCAGGACAGAGACGTGTTCTACGTTGTCCCTTCTCGTCGTGCAGTTTGTGCCTCTGCTGCTTCTGCTGTTAGGAATCGCTCCTTGAAAGGCGAGCGAGAGCGTCCTTCCGGGTGCATTGCACTGAGTCGAGTGCTCGCTCGGGACTTTGCTCTCGGGGCCAAGGCAAGAGGGCGTGCTTGCCCGCAGAGCTGAGAACACGCTGTTGGCAGAGCTGCAACTGACCGCTGGAGTTCAGCTCTCGCCGGACGGCAGAAGGCGAAGAACGAAGCCGCTTGCGAGCGGCGCTGGCAGCGAAGAGCTCTCCGAATTCGCCGCTAGCTCCACGGTCCTTCTCAGCTGCGAGTAGCAGCGCTCGCAGTACACAGAGCTTCGCAAGGCCCGAAGACCCGGAGGGACGTATCGCACACGCAAATGTGCCAGGACAGAGACGTGTTCTACGTTGTCCCCTCTCGTCGTGCCAGTTTGTGCCTCTGCTGCTTCTGCTGTTAGGGATCGCTCCTTGAAAGGCGAGCGAGAGCGTCCTTCCGGGTGCATTGCACTGAGTCGAGTGCTCGCTCGGGACTTTGCTCTCGGGGCCCAAGGCAAGAGGGCGTGCTTGCCCGCAGAACTGAGAACACGCTGTTGGGCAGAGCTGCAACGGACCGCTGGAGTTCAGCTCTCGCCGGACGGCAGAAGGCGAAGAACGAAGCCGCTTGCGAGCGGCGCAGTGCAGCGAAGAGCTCTCCGAATTCGCCGCTAGCTCCACGGTCCTTCTCAGCTGCGAGTAGCAGCGCTCGCAGTACACAGAGCTTCGCAAGGCCCGAAGACCCAGAGGGAAGTATCGCACACGCAAATGTGCCAGGACAGAGACGTGTTCTACGTTGTCCCTTCTCGTCGTGCAGTTTGTGCCTCTGCTGCTTCTGCTGTTAGGGATCGCTCCTTGAAAGGCGAGCGAGAGCGTCCTTCCGGGTGCATTGCACTGAGTCGAGTGCTCGCTCGGGACTTTGCTCTCGGGGCCAAGGCAAGAGGGCGTGCTTGCCCGCAGAGCTGAGAACACGCTGTTGGGCAGAGCTGCAACTGACCGCTGGAGTTCAGCTCTCGCCGGACGGCAGAAGGCGAAGAACGAAGCCGCTTGCGAGCGGCGCAGTGCAGCGAAGAGCTCTCCGA
Source organism: Sturnus vulgaris (assembly GCF_052056855.1). Classification (NCBI taxonomy): domain Eukaryota; kingdom Metazoa; phylum Chordata; class Aves; order Passeriformes; family Sturnidae; genus Sturnus; species Sturnus vulgaris. The sequence goes on along the minus strand of NW_028276460.1, from coordinate 30,293 downwards.
ATTCGCCGCTAGCTCCACGGTCCTTCTCAGCTGCGAGTAGCAGCGCTCGCAGTACACAGAGCTTCGCAAGGCCCGAAGACCCGGAGGGAAGTATCGCACACGCAAATGTGCCAGGATAGAGACGTGTTCTACGTTGTCCCTTCTCGTCGTGCAGTTTGTGCCTCTGCTGCTTCTGCTGTTAGGAATCGCTCCTTGAAAGGCGAGCGAGAGCGTCCTTCCGGGTGCATTGCACTGAGTCGAGTGCTCGCTCGGGACTTTGCTCTCGGGGCCAAGGCAAGAGGGCGTGCTTGCCCGCAGAGCTGAGAACACGCTGTTGGGCAGAGCTGCAACTGACCGCTGGAGTTCAGCTCTCGCCGGACGGCAGAAGGCGAAGAACGAAGCCGCTTGCGAGCGGCGCAGTGCAGCGAAGAGCTCTCCGAATTCGCCGCTAGCTCCACGGTCCTTCTCAGCTGCGAGTAGCAGCGCTCGCAGTACACAGAGCTTCGCAAGGCCCGAAGACCCGGAGGGACGTATCGCACACGCAAATGTGCCAGGACAGAGACGTGTTCTACGTTGTCCCCTCTCGTCGTGCAGTTTGTGCCTCTGCTGCTTCTGCTGTTAGGGATCGCTCCTTGAAAGGCGAGCGAGAGCGTCCTTCCGGGTGCATTGCACTGAGTCGAGTGCTCGCTCGGGACTTTGCTCTCGGGGCCAAGGCAAGAGGGCGTGCTTGCCCGCAGAGCTGAGAACACGCTGTTGGGCAGAGCTGCAACTGACCGCTGGAGTTCAGCTCTCGCCGGACGGCAGAAGGCGAAGAACGAAGCCGCTTGCGAGCGGCGCAGTGCAGCGAAGAGCTCTCCGAATTCGCCGCTAGCTCCACGGTCCTTCTCAGCTGCGAGTAGCAGCGCTCGCAGTACACAGAGCTTCGCAAGGCCCGAAGACCCGGAGGGACGTATCGCACACGCAAATGTGCCAGGACAGAGACGTGTTCTACGTTGTCCCCTCTCGTCGTGCAGTTTGTGCCTCTGCTGCTTCTGCTGTTAGGGATCGCTCCTTGAAAGGCGAGCGAGAGCGTCCTTCCGGGTGCATTGCACTGAGTCGAGTGCTCGCTCGGGACTTTGCTCTCGGGGCCAAGGCAAGAGGGCGTGCTTGCCCGCAGAACTGAGAACACGCTGTTGGGCAGAGCTGCAACTGACCGCTGGAGTTCAGCTCTCGCCGGACGGCAGAAGGCGAAGAACGAAGCCGCTTGCGAGCGGCGCAGTGCAGCGAAGAGCTCTCCGAATTCGCCGCTAGCTCCACGGTCCTTCTCAGCTGCGAGTAGCAGCGCTCGCAGTACACAGAGCTTCGCAAGGCCCGAAGACGCGGAGGGAAGTATCGCACACGCAAATGTGCCAGGACAGAGACGTGTTCTACGTTGTCCCCTCTCGTCGTGCAGTTTGTGCCTCTGCTGCTTCTGCTGTTAGGGATCGCTCCTTGAAAGGCGAGCGAGAGCGTCCTTCCGGGTGCATTGCACTGAGTCGAGTGCTCGCTCGGGACTTTGCTCTCGGGGCCAAGGCAAGAGGGCGTGCTTGCCCGCAGAGCTGAGAACACGCTGTTGGGCAGAGCTGCAACTGACCGCTGGAGTTCAGCTCTCGCCGGACGGCAGAAGGCGAAGAACGAAGCCGCTTGCGAGCGGCGCAGTGCAGCGAAGAGCTCTCCGAATTCGCCGCTAGCTCCACGGTCCTTCTCAGCTGCGAGTAGCAGCGCTCGCAGTACACAGAGCTTCGCAAGGCCCGAAGACCCGGAGGGAAGTATCGCACACGCAAATGTGCCAGGACAGAGACGTGTTCTACGTTGTCCCTTCTCGTCGTGCAGTTTGTGCCTCTGCTGCTTCTGCTGTTAGGGATCGCTCCTTGAAAGGCGAGCGAGAGCGTCCTTCCGGGTGCATTGCACTGAGTCGAGTGCTCGCTCGGGACTTTGCTCTCGGGGCCAAGGCAAGAGGGCGTGCTTGCCCGCAGAGCTGAGAACACGCTGTTGGGCAGAGCTGCAACTGACCGCTGGAGTTCAGCTCTCGCCGGACGGCAGAAGGCGAAGAACGAAGCCGCTTGCGAGCGGCGCTGTGCAGCGAAGAGCTCTCCGAATTCGCCGCTAGCTCCACGGTCCTTCTCAGCTGCGAGTAGCAGCGCTCGCAGTACACAGAGCTTCGCAAGGCCCGAAGACCCGGAGGGACGTATCGCACACGCAAATGTGCCAGGACAGAGACGTGTTCTACGTTGTCCCCTCTCGTCGTGCAGTTTGTGCCTCTGCTGCTTCTGCTGTTAGGGATCGCTCCTTGAAAGGCGAGCGAGAGCGTCCTTCCGGGTGCATTGCACTGAGTCGAGTGCTCGCTCGGGACTTTGCTCTCGGGGCCAAGGCAAGAGGGCGTGCTTGCCCCGCAGAGCTGAGAACACGCTGTTGGGCAGAGCTGCAACTGACCGCTGGAGTTCAGCTCTCGCCGGACGGCAGAAGGCGAAGAACGAAGGCGCTTGCGAGCGGCGCAGTGCAGCGAAGAGCTCTCCGAATTCGCCGCTAGCTCCACGGTCCTTCTCAGCTGCGAGTAGCAGCGCTCGCAGTACACAGAGCTTCGCAAGGCCCGAAGAGCCGGAGGGAAGTATCGCACACGCAAATGTGCCAGGACAGAGACGTGTTCTACGTTGTCCCCTCTCGTCGTGCAGTTTGTGCCTCTGCTGCTTCTGCTGTTAGGGATCGCTCCTTGAAAGGCGAGCGAGAGCGTCCTTCCGGGTGCATTGCACTGAGTCGAGTGCTCGCTCGGGACTTTGCTCTCGGGGCCAAGGCAAGAGGGCGTGCTTGCCCGCAGAGCTGAGAACACGCTGTTGGGCAGAGCTGCAACTGACCGCTGGAGTTCAGCTCTCGCCGGACGGCAGAAGGCGAAGAACGAAGGCGCTTGCGAGCGGCGCAGTGCAGCGAAGAGCTCTCCGAATTCGCCGCTAGCTCCACGGTCCTTCTCAGCTGCGAGTAGCAGCGCTCGCAGTACACAGAGCTTCGCAAGGCCCGAAGAGCCGGAGGGAAGTATCGCACACGCAAATGTGCCAGGACAGAGACGTGTTCTACGTTGTCCCCTCTCGTCGTGCAGTTTGTGCCTCTGCTGCTTCTGCTGTTAGGAATCGCTCCTTGAAAGGCGAGCGAGAGCGTCCTTCCGGGTGCATTGCACTGAGTCGAGTGCTCGCTCGGGACTTTGCTCTCGGGGCCAAGGCAAGAGGGCGTGCTTGCCCGCAGAACTGAGAACACGCTGTTGGGCAGAGCTGCAACTGACCGCTGGAGTTCAGCTCTCGCCGGACGGCAGAAGGCGAAGAACGAAGCCGCTTGCGAGCGGCGCAGTGCAGCGAAGAGCTCTCCGAATTCGCCGCTAGCTCCACGGTCCTTCTCAGCTGCGAGTAGCAGCGCTCGCAGTACACAGAGCTTCGCAAGGCCCGAAGACCCGGAGGGAAGTATCGCACACGCAAATGTGCCAGGACAGAGACGTGTTCTACGTTGTCCCCTCTCGTCGTGCAGTTTGTGCCTCTGCTGCTTCTGCTGTTAGGAATCGCTCCTTGAAAGGCGAGCGAGAGCGTCCTTCCGGGTGCATTGCACTGAGTCGAGTGCTCGCTCGGGACTTTGCTCTCGGGGCCAAGGCAAGAGGGCGTGCTTGCCCGCAGAGCTGAGAACACGCTGTTGGGCAGAGCTGCAACTGACCGCTGGAGTTCAGCTCTCGCCGGACGGCAGAAGGCGAAGAACGAAGGCGCTTGCGAGCGGCGCTGTGCAGCGAAGAGCTCTCCGAATTCGCCGCTAGCTCCACGGTCCTTCTCAGCTGCGAGTAGCAGCGCTCGCAGTACACAGAGCTTCGCAAGGCCCGAAGACCCGGAGGGACGTATCGCACACGCAAATGTGCCAGGACAGAGACGTGTTCTACGTTGTCCCTCTCGTCGTGCAGTTTGTGCCTCTGCTGCTTCTGCTGTTAGGGATCGCTCCTTGAAAGGCGAGCGAGAGCGTCCTTCCGGGTGCATTGCACTGAGTCGAGTGCTCGCTCGGGACTTTGCTCTCGGGGCCAAGGCAAGAGGGCGTGCTTGCCCGCAGAGCTGAGAACACGCTGTTGGGCAGAGCTGCAACTGACCGCTGGAGTTCAGCTCTCGCCGGACGGCAGAAGGCGAAGAACGAAGGCGCTTGCGAGCGGCGCAGTGCAGCGAAGAGCTCTCCGAATTCGCCGCTAGCTCCACGGTCCTTCTCAGCTGCGAGTAGCAGCGCTCGCAGTACACAGAGCTTCGCAAGGCCCGAAGAGCCGGAGGGAAGTATCGCACACGCAAATGTGCCAGGACAGAGACGTGTTCTACGTTGTCCCCTCTCGTCGTGCAGTTTGTGCCTCTGCTGCTTCTGCTGTTAGGGATCGCTCCTTGAAAGGCGAGCGAGAGCGTCCTTCCGGGTGCATTGCACTGAGTCGAGTGCTCGCTCGGGACTTTGCACTCGGGGCCAAGGCAAGAGGGCGTGCTTGCCCGCAGAGCTGAGAACACGCTGTTGGGCAGAGCTGCAACTGACCGCTGGAGTTCAGCTCTCGCCGGACGGCAGAAGGCGAAGAACGAAGCCGCTTGCGAGCGGCGCTGTGCAGCGAAGAGCTCTCCGAATTCGCCGCTAGCTCCACGGTCCTTCTCAGCTGCGAGTAGCAGCGCTCGCAGTACACAGAGCTTCGCAAGGCCCGAAGACCCGGAGGGACGTATCGCACACGCAAATGTGCCAGGACAGAGACGTGTTCTACGTTGTCCCCTCTCGTCGTGCAGTTTGTGCCTCTGCTGCTTCTGCTGTTAGGGATCGCTCCTTGAAAGGCGAGCGAGAGCGTCCTTCCGGGTGCATTGCACTGAGTCGAGTGCTCGCTCGGGACTTTGCTCTCGGGGCCAAGGCAAGAGGGCGTGCTTGCCCGCAGAACTGAGAACACGCTGTTGGGCAGAGCTGCAACTGACCGCTGGAGTTCAGCTCTCGCCGGACGGCAGAAGGCGAAGAACGAAGCCGCTTGCGAGCGGCGCAGTGCAGCGAAGAGCTCTCCGAATTCGCCGCTAGCTCCACGGTCCTTCTCAGCTGCGAGTAGCAGCGCTCGCAGTACACAGAGCTTCGCAAGGCCCGAAGACCCGGAGGGAAGTATCGCACACGCAAATGTGCCAGGACAGAGACGTGTTCTACGTTGTCCCTTCTCGTCGTGCAGTTTGTGCCTCTGCTGCTTCTGCTGTTAGGGATCGCTCCTTGAAAGGCGAGCGAGAGCGTCCTTCCGGGTGCATTGCACTGAGTCGAGTGCTCGCTCGGGACTTTGCTCTCGGGGCCAAGGCAAGAGGGCGTGCTTGCCCGCAGAGCTGAGAACACGCTGTTGGGCAGAGCTGCAACTGACCGCTGGAGTTCAGCTCTCGCCGGACGGCAGAAGGCGAAGAACGAAGCCGCTTGCGAGCGGCGCAGTGCAGCGAAGAGCTCTCCGAATTCGCCGCTAGCTCCACGGTCCTTCTCAGCTGCGAGTAGCAGCGCTCGCAGTACACAGAGCTTCGCAAGGCCCGAAGACCCGGAGGGAAGTATCGCACACGCAAATGTGCCAGGACAGAGACGTGTTCTACGTTGTCCCTTCTCGTCGTGCAGTTTGTGCCTCTGCTGCTTCTGCTGTTAGGAATCGCTCCTTGAAAGGCGAGCGAGAGCGTCCTTCCGGGTGCATTGCACTGAGTCGAGTGCTCGCTCGGGACTTTGCTCTCGGGGCCAAGGCAAGAGGGCGTGCTTGCCCGCAGAGCTGAGAACACGCTGTTGGGCAGAGCTGCAACTGAACGCTGGAGTTCAGCTCTCGCCGGACGGCAGAAGGCGAAGAACGAAGCCGCTTGCGAGCGGCGCAGTGCAGCGAAGAGCTCTCCGAATTCGCCGCTAGCTCCACGGTCCTTCTCAGCTGCGAGTAGCAGCGCTCGCAGTACACAGAGCTTCGCAAGGCCCGAAGACGCGGAGGGAAGTATCGCACACGCAAATGTGCCAGGACAGAGACGTGTTCTACGTTGTCCCCTCTCGTCGTGCAGTTTGTGCCTCTGCTGCTTCTGCTGTTAGGAATCGCTCCTTGAAAGGCGAGCGAGAGCGTCCTTCCGGGTGCATTGCACTGAGTCGAGTGCTCGCTCGGGACTTTGCTCTCGGGGCCAAGGCAAGAGGGCGTGCTTGCCCGCAGAACTGAGAACACGCTGTTGGGCAGAGCTGCAACTGACCGCTGGAGTTCAGCTCTCGCCGGACGGCAGAAGGCGAAGAACGAAGCCGCTTGCGAGCGGCGCAGTGCAGCGAAGAGCTCTCCGAATTCGCCGCTAGCTCCACGGACCTTCTCAGCTGCGAGTAGCAGCGCTCGCAGTACACAGAGCTTCGCAAGGCCCGAAGAGCCGGAGGGAAGTATCGCACACGCAAATGTGCCAGGACAGAGACGTGTTCTACGTTGTCCCCTCTCGTCGTGCAGTTTGTGCCTCTGCTGCTTCTGCTGTTAGGAATCGCTCCTTGAAAGGCGAGCGAGAGCGTCCTTCCGGGTGCATTGCACTGAGTCGAGTGCTCGCTCGGGACTTTGCTCTCGGGGCCAAGGCAAGAGGGCGTGCTTGCCCGCAGAGCTGAGAACACGCTGTTGGGCAGAGCTGCAACTGACCGCTGGAGTTCAGCTCTCGCCGGACGGCAGAAGGCGAAGAACGAAGGCGCTTGCGAGCGGCGCAGTGCAGCGAAGAGCTCTCCGAATTCGCCGCTAGCTCCACGGTCCTTCTCAGCTGCGAGTAGCAGCGCTCGCAGTACACAGAGCTTCGCAAGGCCCGAAGACCCGGAGGGAAGTATCGCACACGCAAATGTGCCAGGACAGAGACGTGTTCTACGTTGTCCCTTCTCGTCGTGCAGTTTGTGCCTCTGCTGCTTCTGCTGTTAGGAATCGCTCCTTGAAAGGCGAGCGAGAGCGTCCTTCCGGGTGCATTGCACTGAGTCGAGTGCTCGCTCGGGACTTTGCTCTCGGGGCCAAGGCAAGAGGGCGTGCTTGCCCGCAGAACTGAGAACACGCTGTTGGGCAGAGCTGCAACTGACCGCTGGAGTTCAGCTCTCGCCGGACGGCAGAAGGCGAAGAACGAAGGCGCTTGCGAGCGGCGCAGTGCAGCGAAGAGCTCTCCGAATTCGCCGCTAGCTCCACGGTCCTTCTCAGCTGCGAGTAGCAGCGCTCGCAGTACACAGAGCTTCGCAAGGCCCGAAGACCCGGAGGGACGTATCGCACACGCAAATGTGCCAGGACAGAGACGTGTTCTACGTTGTCCCTTCTCGTCGTGCAGTTTGTGCCTCTGCTGCTTCTGCTGTTAGGAATCGCTCCTTGAAAGGCGAGCGAGAGCGTCCTTCCGGGTGCATTGCACTGAGTCGAGTGCTCGCTCGGGACTTTGCTCTCGGGGCCAAGGCAAGAGGGCGTGCTTGCCCGCAGAGCTGAGAACACGCTGTTGGGCAGAGCTGCAACTGACCGCTGGAGTTCAGCTCTCGCCGGACGGCAGAAGGCGAAGAACGAAGCCGCTTGCGAGCGGCGCAGTGCAGCGAAGAGCTCTCCGAATTCGCCGCTAGCTCCACGGTCCTTCTCAGCTGCGAGTAGCAGCGCTCGCAGTACACAGAGCTTCGCAAGGCCCGAAGACCCGGAGGGAAGTATCGCACACGCAAATGTGCCAGGACAGAGACGTGTTCTACGTTGTCCCTTCTCGTCGTGCAGTTTGTGCCTCTGCTGCTTCTGCTGTTAGGAATCGCTCCTTGAAAGGCGAGCGAGAGCGTCCTTCCGGGTGCATTGCACTGAGTCGAGTGCTCGCTCGGGACTTTGCTCTCGGGGCCAAGGCAAGAGGGCGTGCTTGCCCGCAGAGCTGAGAACACGCTGTTGGGCAGAGCTGCAACTGACCGCTGGAGTTCAGCTCTCGCCGGACGGCAGAAGGCGAAGAACGAAGCCGCTTGCGAGCGGCGCAGTGCAGCGAAGAGCTCTCCGAATTCGCCGCTAGCTCCACGGTCCTTCTCAGCTGCGAGTAGCAGCGCTCGCAGTACACAGAGCTTCGCAAGGCCCGAAGACCCGGAGGGACGTATCGCACACGCAAATGTGCCAGGACAGAGACGTGTTCTACGTTGTCCCCTCTCGTCGTGCAGTTTGTGCCTCTGCTGCTTCTGCTGTTAGGGATCGCTCCTTGAAAGGCGAGCGAGAGCGTCCTTCCGGGTGCATTGCACTGAGTCGAGTGCTCGCTCGGGACTTTGCTCTCGGGGCCAAGGCAAGAGGGCGTGCTTGCCCGCAGAGCTGAGAACACGCTGTTGGGCAGAGCTGCAACTGACCGCTGGAGTTCAGCTCTCGCCGGACGGCAGAAGGCGAAGAACGAAGCCGCTTGCGAGCGGCGCAGTGCAGCGAAGAGCTCTCCGAATTCGCCGCTAGCTCCACGGTCCTTCTCAGCTGCGAGTAGCAGCGCTCGCAGTACACAGAGCTTCGCAAGGCCCGAAGACCCGGAGGGAAGTATCGCACACGCAAATGTGCCAGGACAGAGACGTGTTCTACGTTGTCCCCTTCTCGTCGTGCAGTTTGTGCCTCTGCTGCTTCTGCTGTTAGGAATCGCTCCTTGAAAGGCGAGCGAGAGCGTCCTTCCGGGTGCATTGCACTGAGTCGAGTGCTCGCTCGGGACTTTGCACTCGGGGCCAAGGCAAGAGGGCGTGCTTGCCCGCAGAGCTGAGAACACGCTGTTGGGCAGAGCTGCAACTGACCGCTGGAGTTCAGCTCTCGCCGGACGGCAGAAGGCGAAGAACGAAGCCGCTTGCGAGCGGCGCAGTGCAGCGAAGAGCTCTCCGAATTCGCCGCTAGCTCCACGGTCCTTCTCAGCTGCGAGTAGCAGCGCTCGCAGTACACAGAGCTTCGCAAGGCCCGAAGACCCGGAGGGAAGTATCGCACACGCAAATGTGCCAGGACAGAGACGTGTTCTACGTTGTCCCTTCTCGTCGTGCAGTTTGTGCCTCTGCTGCTTCTGCTGTTAGGAATCGCTCCTTGAAAGGCGAGCGAGAGCGTCCTTCCGGGTGCATTGCACTGAGTCGAGTGCTCGCTCGGGACTTTGCTCTCGGGGCCAAGGCAAGAGGGCGTGCTTGCCCGCAGAACTGAGAACACGCTGTTGGGCAGAGCTGCAACTGACCGCTGGAGTTCAGCTCTCGCCGGACGGCAGAAGGCGAAGAACGAAGCCGCTTGCGAGCGGCGCAGTGCAGCGAAGAGCTCTCCGAATTCGCCGCTAGCTCCACGGTCCTTCTCAGCTGCGAGTAGCAGCGCTCGCAGTACACAGAGCTTCGCAAGGCCCGAAGACCCGGAGGGAAGTATCGCACACGCAAATGTGCCAGGACAGAGACGTGTTCTACGTTGTCCCTTCTCGTCGTGCAGTTTGTGCCTCTGCTGCTTCTGCTGTTAGGAATCGCTCCTTGAAAGGCGAGCGAGAGCGTCCTTCCGGGTGCATTGCACTGAGTCGAGTGCTCGCTCGGGACTTTGCTCTCGGGGCCAAGGCAAGAGGGCGTGCTTGCCCGCAGAGCTGAGAACACGCTGTTGGGCAGAGCTGCAACTGACCGCTGGAGTTCAGCTCTCGCCGGACGGCAGAAGGCGAAGAACGAAGCCGCTTGCGAGCGGCGCAGTGCAGCGAAGAGCTCTCCGAATTCGCCGCTAGCTCCACGGTCCTTCTCAGCTGCGAGTAGCAGCGCTCGCAGTACACAGAGCTTCGCAAGGCCCGAAGACCCGGAGGGAAGTATCGCACACGCAAATGTGCCAGGACAGAGACGTGTTCTACGTTGTCCCTTCTCGTCGTGCAGTTTGTGCCTCTGCTGCTTCTGCTGTTAGGAATCGCTCCTTGAAAGGCGAGCGAGAGCGTCCTTCCGGGTGCATTGCACTGAGTCGAGTGCTCGCTCGGGACTTTGCTCTCGGGGCCAAGGCAAGAGGGCGTGCTTGCCCGCAGAGCTGAGAACACGCTGTTGGGCAGAGCTGCAACTGACCGCTGGAGTTCAGCTCTCGCCGGACGGCAGAAGGCGAAGAACGAAGCCGCTTGCGAGCGGCGCAGTGCAGCGAAGAGCTCTCCGAATTCGCCGCTAGCTCCACGGTCCTTCTCAGCTGCGAGTAGCAGCGCTCGCAGTACACAGAGCTTCGCAAGGCCCGAAGACCCGGAGGGACGTATCGCACACGCAAATGTGCCAGGACAGAGACGTGTTCTACGTTGTTCCCTCTCGTCGTGCAGTTTGTGCCTCTGCTGCTTCTGCTGTTAGGGATCGCTCCTTGAAAGGCGAGCGAGAGCGTCCTTCCGGGTGCATTGCACTGAGTCGAGTGCTCGCTCGGGACTTTGCTCTCGGGGCCAAGGCAAGAGGGCGTGCTTGCCCGCAGAACTGAGAACACGCTGTTGGGCAGAGCTGCAACTGACCGCTGGAGTTCAGCTCTCGCCGGACGGCAGAAGGCGAAGAACGAAGGCGCTTGCGAGCGGCGCAGTGCAGCGAAGAGCTCTCCGAATTCGCCGCTAGCTCCACGGTCCTTCTCAGCTGCGAGTAGCAGCGCTCGCAGTACACAGAGCTTCGCAAGGCCCGAAGACCCGGAGGGAAGTATCGCACACGCAAATGTGCCAGGACAGAGACGTGTTCTACGTTGTCCCTTCTCGTCGTGCAGTTTGTGCCTCTGCTGCTTCTGCTGTTAGGAATCGCTCCTTGAAAGGCGAGCGAGAGCGTCCTTCCGGGTGCATTGCACTGAGTCGAGTGCTCGCTCGGGACTTTGCTCTCGGGGCCAAGGCAAGAGGGCGTGCTTGCCCGCAGAGCTGAGAACACGCTGTTGGGCAGAGCTGCAACTGACCGCTGGAGTTCAGCTCTCGCCGGACGGCAGAAGGCGAAGAACGAAGGCGCTTGCGAGCGGCGCAGTGCAGCGAAGAGCTCTCCGAATTCGCCGCTAGCTCCACGGTCCTTCTCAGCTGCGAGTAGCAGCGCTCGCAGTACACAGAGCTTCGCAAGGCCCGAAGACCCGGAGGGAAGTATCGCACACGCAAATGTGCCAGGACAGAGACGTGTTCTACGTTGTCCCTTCTCGTCGTGCAGTTTGTGCCTCTGCTGCTTCTGCTGTTAGGGATCGCTCCTTGAAAGGCGAGCGAGAGCGTCCTTCCGGGTGCATTGCACTGAGTCGAGTGCTCGCTCGGGACTTTGCTCTCGGGGCCAAGGCAAGAGGGCGTGCTTGCCCGCAGAGCTGAGAACACGCTGTTGGGCAGAGCTGCAACTGACCGCTGGAGTTCAGCTCTCGCCGGACGGCAGAAGGCGAAGAACGAAGGCGCTTGCGAGCGGCGCAGTGCAGCGAAGAGCTCTCCGAATTCGCCGCTAGCTCCACGGTCCTTCTCAGCTGCGAGTAGCAGCGCTCGCAGTACACAGAGCTTCGCAAGGCCCGAAGACCCGGAGGGACGTATCGCACACGCAAATGTGCCAGGACAGAGACGTGTTCTACGTTGTCCCCTCTCGTCGTGCAGTTTGTGCCTCTGCTGCTTCTGCTGTTAGGGATCGCTCCTTGAAAGGCGAGCGAGAGCGTCCTTCCGGGTGCATTGCACTGAGTCGAGTGCTCGCTCGGGACTTTGCTCTCGGGGCCAAGGCAAGAGGGCGTGCTTGCCCGCAGAGCTGAGAACACGCTGTTGGGCAGAGCTGCAACTGACCGCTGGAGTTCAGCTCTCGCCGGACGGCAGAAGGCGAAGAACGAAGGCCGCTTGCGAGCGGCGCAGTGCAGCGAAGAGCTCTCCGAATTCGCCGCTAGCTCCACGGTCCTTCTCAGCTGCGAGTAGCAGCGCTCGCAGTACACAGAGCTTCGCAAGGCCCGAAGACCCGGAGGGACGTATCGCACACGCAAATGTGCCAGGACAGAGACGTGTTCTACGTTGTCCCCTCTCGTCGTGCAGTTTGTGCCTCTGCTGCTTCTGCTGTTAGGAATCGCTCCTTGAAAGGCGAGCGAGAGCGTCCTTCCGGGTGCATTGCACTGAGTCGAGTGCTCGCTCGGGACTTTGCTCTCGGGGCCAAGGCAAGAGGGCGTGCTTGCCCGCAGAGCTGAGAACACGCTGTTGGGCAGAGCTGCAACTGACCGCTGGAGTTCAGCTCTCGCCGGACGGCAGAAGGCGAAGAACGAAGGCGCTTGCGAGCGGCGCAGTGCAGCGAAGAGCTCTCCGAATTCGCCGCTAGCTCCACGGTCCTTCTCAGCTGCGAGTAGCAGCGCTCGCAGTACACAGAGCTTCGCAAGGCCCGAAGACCCGGAGGGACGTATCGCACACGCAAATGTGCCAGGACAGAGACGTGTTCTACGTTGTCCCCTCTCGTCGTGCAGTTTGTGCCTCTGCTGCTTCTGCTGTTAGGAATCGCTCCTTGAAAGGCGAGCGAGAGCGTCCTTCCGGGTGCATTGCACTGAGTCGAGTGCTCGCTCGGGACTTTGCTCTCGGGGCCAAGGCAAGAGGGCGTGCTTGCCCGCAGAGCTGAGAACACGCTGTTGGGCAGAGCTGCAACTGACCGCTGGAGTTCAGCTCTCGCCGGACGGCAGAAGGCGAAGAACGAAGGCGCTTGCGAGCGGCGCAGTGCAGCGAAGAGCTCTCCGAATTCGCCGCTAGCTCCACGGTCCTTCTCAGCTGCGAGTAGCAGCGCTCGCAGTACACAGAGCTTCGCAAGGCCCGAAGACGCGGAGGGACGTATCGCACACGCAAATGTGCCAGGACAGAGACGTGTTCTACGTTGTCCCCTCTCGTCGTGCAGTTTGTGCCTCTGCTGCTTCTGCTGTTAGGAATCGCTCCTTGAAAGGCGAGCGAGAGCGTCCTTCCGGGTGCATTGCACTGAGTCGAGTGCTCGCTCGGGACTTTGCTCTCGGGGCCAAGGCAAGAGGGCGTGCTTGCCCGCAGAGCTGAGAACACGCTGTTGGGCAGAGCTGCAACTGACCGCTGGAGTTCAGCTCTCGCCGGACGGCAGAAGGCGAAGAACGAAGCCGCTTGCGAGCGGCGCAGTGCAGCGAAGAGCTCTCCGAATTCGCCGCTAGCTCCACGGTCCTTCTCAGCTGCGAGTAGCAGCGCTCGCAGTACACAGAGCTTCGCAAGGCCCGAAGACCCGGAGGGAAGTATCGCACACGCAAATGTGCCAGGACAGAGACGTGTTCTACGTTGTCCCCTCTCGTCGTGCAGTTTGTGCCTCTGCTGCTTCTGCTGTTAGGAATCGCTCCTTGAAAGGCGAGCGAGAGCGTCCTTCCGGGTGCATTGCACTGAGTCGAGTGCTCGCTCGGGACTTTGCTCTCGGGGCCAAGGCAAGAGGGCGTGCTTGCCCGCAGAGCTGAGAACACGCTGTTGGGCAGAGCTGCAACTGACCGCTGGAGTTCAGCTCTCGCCGGACGGCAGAAGGCGAAGAACGAAGCCGCTTGCGAGCGGCGCAGTGCAGCGAAGAGCTCTCCGAATTCGCCGCTAGCTCCACGGTCCTTCTCAGCTGCGAGTAGCAGCGCTCGCAGTACACAGAGCTTCGCAAGGCCCGAAGACCCGGAGGGACGTATCGCACACGCAAATGTGCCAGGACAGAGACGTGTTCTACGTTGTCCCCTCTCGTCGTGCAGTTTGTGCCTCTGCTGCTTCTGCTGTTAGGGATCGCTCCTTGAAAGGCGAGCGAGAGCGTCCTTCCGGGTGCATTGCACTGAGTCGAGTGCTCGCTCGGGACTTTGCTCTCGGGGCCAAGGCAAGAGGGCGTGCTTGCCCGCAGAGCTGAGAACACGCTGTTGGGCAGAGCTGCAACTGACCGCTGGAGTTCAGCTCTCGCCGGACGGCAGAAGGCGAAGAACGAAGCCGCTTGCGAGCGGCGCAGTGCAGCGAAGAGCTCTCCGAATTCGCCGCTAGCTCCACGGTCCTTCTCAGCTGTGAGTAGCAGCGCTCGCAGTACACAGAGCTTCGCAAGGCCCGAAGACCCGGAGGGAAGTATCGCACACGCAAATGTGCCAGGAAAGAGACGTGTTCTACGTTGTCCCCTCTCGTCGTGCAGTTTGTGCCTCTGCTGCTTCTGCTGTTAGGGATCGCTCCTTGAAAGGCGAGCGAGAGCGTCCTTCCGGGTGCATTGCACTGAGTCGAGTGCTCGCTCGGGACTTTGCACTCGGGGCCAAGGCAAGAGGGCGTGCTTGCCCGCAGAGCTGAGAACACGCTGTTGGGCAGAGCTGCAACTGACCGCTGGAGTTCAGCTCTCGCCGGACGGCAGAAGGCGAAGAACGAAGCCGCTTGCGAGCGGCGCAGTGCAGCGAAGAGCTCTCCCAATTCGCCGCTAGCTCCACGGACCTTCTCAGCTGCGAGTAGCAGCGCTCGCAGTACACAGAGCTTCGCAAGGCCCGAAGACCCGGAGGGAAGTATCGCACACGCAAATGTGCCAGGACAGAGACGTGTTCTACGTTGTCCCTTCTCGTCGTGCAGTTTGTGCCTCTGCTGCTTCTGCTGTTAGGGATCGCTCCTTGAAAGGCGAGCGAGAGCGTCCTTCCGGGTGCATTGCACTGAGTCGAGTGCTCGCTCGGGACTTTGCTCTCGGGGCCAAGGCAAGAGGGCGTGCTTGCCCGCAGAGCTGAGAACACGCTGTTGGGCAGAGCTGCAACTGACCGCTGGAGTTCAGCTCTCGCCGGACGGCAGAAGGCGAAGAACGAAGGCGCTTGCGAGCGGCGCAGTGCAGCGAAGAGCTCTCCGAATTCGCCGCTAGCTCCACGGTCCTTCTCAGCTGCGAGTAGCAGCGCTCGCAGTACACAGAGCTTCGCAAGGCCCGAAGACCCGGAGGGAAGTATCGCACACGCAAATGTGCCAGGACAGAGACGTGTTCTACGTTGTCCCTTCTCGTCGTGCAGTTTGTGCCTCTGCTGCTTCTGCTGTTAGGGATCGCTCCTTGAAAGGCGAGCGAGAGCGTCCTTCCGGGTGCATTGCACTGAGTCGAGTGCTCGCTCGGGACTTTGCTCTCGGGGCCAAGGCAAGAGGGCGTGCTTGCCCGCAGAGCTGAGAACACGCTGTTGGGCAGAGCTGCAACTGACCGCTGGAGTTCAGCTCTCGCCGGACGGCAGAAGGCGAAGAACGAAGCCGCTTGCGAGCGGCGCAGTGCAGCGAAGAGCTCTCCGAATTCGCCGCTAGCTCCACGGTCCTTCTCAGCTGCGAGTAGCAGCGCTCGCAGTACACAGAGCTTCGCAAGGCCCGAAGACCCGGAGGGAAGTATCGCACACGCAAATGTGCCAGGACAGAGACGTGTTCTACGTTGTCCCTTCTCGTCGTGCAGTTTGTGCCTCTGCTGCTTCTGCTGTTAGGAATCGCTCCTTGAAAGGCGAGCGAGAGCGTCCTTCCGGGTGCATTGCACTGAGTCGAGTGCTCGCTCGGGACTTTGCTCTCGGGGCCAAGGCAAGAGGGCGTGCTTGCCCGCAGAGCTGAGAACACGCTGTTGGGCAGAGCTGCAACTGACCGCTGGAGTTCAGCTCTCGCCGGACGGCAGAAGGCGAAGAACGAAGCCGCTTGCGAGCGGCGCAGTGCAGCGAAGAGCTCTCCCGAATTCGCCGCTAGCTCCACGGTCCTTCTCAGCTGCGAGTAGCAGCGCTCGCAGTACACAGAGCTTCGCAAGGCCCGAAGACCCGGAGGGACGTATCGCACACGCAAATGTGCCAGGACAGAGACGTGTTCTACGTTGTCCCCTCTCGTCGTGCAGTTTGTGCCTCTGCTGCTTCTGCTGTTAGGGATCGCTCCTTGAAAGGCGAGCGAGAGCGTCCTTCCGGGTGCATTGCACTGAGTCGAGTGCTCGCTCGGGACTTTGCTCTCGGGGCCAAGGCAAGAGGGCGTGCTTGCCCGCAGAGCTGAGAACACGCTGTTGGGCAGAGCTGCAACTGACCGCTGGAGTTCAGCTCTCGCCGGACGGCAGAAGGCGAAGAACGAAGCCGCTTGCGAGCGGCGCAGTGCAGCGAAGAGCTCTCCGAATTCGCCGCTAGCTCCACGGTCCTTCTCAGCTGCGAGTAGCAGCGCTCGCAGTACACAGAGCTTCGCAAGGCCCGAAGACCCGGAGGGACGTATCGCACACGCAAATGTGCCAGGACAGAGACGTGTTCTACGTTGTCCCCTCTCGTCGTGCAGTTTGTGCCTCTGCTGCTTCTGCTGTTAGGGATCGCTCCTTGAAAGGCGAGCGAGAGCGTCCTTCCGGGTGCATTGCACTGAGTCGAGTGCTCGCTCGGGACTTTGCTCTCGGGGCCAAGGCAAGAGGGCGTGCTTGCCCGCAGAGCTGAGAACACGCTGTTGGGCAGAGCTGCAACTGACCGCTGGAGTTCAGCTCTCGCCGGACGGCAGAAGGCGAAGAACGAAGCCGCTTGCGAGCGGCGCAGTGCAGCGAAGAGCTCTCCGAATTCGCCGCTAGCTCCACGGTCCTTCTCAGCTGCGAGTAGCAGCGCTCGCAGTACACAGAGCTTCGCAAGGCCCGAAGACCCGGAGGGACGTATCGCACACGCAAATGTGCCAGGACAGAGACGTGTTCTACGTTGTCCCCTCTCGTCGTGCAGTTTGTGCCTCTGCTGCTTCTGCTGTTAGGGATCGCTCCTTGAAAGGCGAGCGAGAGCGTCCTTCCGGGTGCATTGCACTGAGTCGAGTGCTCGCTCGGGACTTTGCTCTCGGGGCCAAGGCAAGAGGGCGTGCTTGCCCGCAGAGCTGAGAACACGCTGTTGGGCAGAGCTGCAACTGACCGCTGGAGTTCAGCTCTCGCCGGACGGCAGAAGGCGAAGAACGAAGGCGCTTGCGAGCGGCGCAGTGCAGCGAAGAGCTCTCCGAATTCGCCGCTAGCTCCACGGTCCTTCTCAGCTGCGAGTAGCAGCGCTCGCAGTACACAGAGCTTCGCAAGGCCCGAAGACCCGGAGGGAAGTATCGCACACGCAAATGTGCCAGGACAGAGACGTGTTCTACGTTGTCCCCTCTCGTCGTGCAGTTTGTGCCTCTGCTGCTTCTGCTGTTAGGGATCGCTCCTTGAAAGGCGAGCGAGAGCGTCCTTCCGGGTGCATTGCACTGAGTCGAGTGCTCGCTCGGGACTTTGCACTCGGGGCCAAGGCAAGAGGGCGTGCTTGCCCGCAGAGCTGAGAACACGCTGTTGGGCAGAGCTGCAACTGACCGCTGGAGTTCAGCTCTCGCCGGACGGCAGAAGGCGAAGAACGAAGGCGCTTGCGAGCGGCGCAGTGCAGCGAAGAGCTCTCCGAATTCGCCGCTAGCTCCACGGTCCTTCTCAGCTGCGAGTAGCAGCGCTCGCAGTACACAGAGCTTCGCAAGGCCCGAAGACCCGGAGGGAAGTATCGCACACGCAAATGTGCCAGGACAGAGACGTGTTCTACGTTGTCCCCTCTCGTCGTGCAGTTTGTGCCTCTGCTGCTTCTGCTGTTAGGGATCGCTCCTTGAAAGGCGAGCGAGAGCGTCCTTCCGGGTGCATTGCACTGAGTCGAGTGCTCGCTCGGGACTTTGCTCTCGGGGCCAAGGCAAGAGGGCGTGCTTGCCCGCAGAGCTGAGAACACGCTGTTGGGCAGAGCTGCAACTGACCGCTGGAGTTCAGCTCTCGCCGGACGGCAGAAGGCGAAGAACGAAGCCGCTTGCGAGCGGCGCAGTGCAGCGAAGAGCTCTCCGAATTCGCCGCTAGCTCCACGGTCCTTCTCAGCTGCGAGTAGCAGCGCTCGCAGTACACAGAGCTTCGCAAGGCCCGAAGACCCGGAGGGACGTATCGCACACGCAAATGTGCCAGGACAGAGACGTGTTCTACGTTGTCCCCTCTCGTCGTGCAGTTTGTGCCTCTGCTGCTTCTGCTGTTAGGGATCGCTCCTTGAAAGGCGAGCGAGAGCGTCCTTCCGGGTGCATTGCACTGAGTCGAGTGCTCGCTCGGGACTTTGCTCTCGGGGCCAAGGCAAGAGGGCGTGCTTGCCCGCAGAGCTGAGAACACGCTGTTGGGCAGAGCTGCAACTGACCGCTGGAGTTCAGCTCTCGCCGGACGGCAGAAGGCGAAGAACGAAGGCGCTTGCGAGCGGCGCAGTGCAGCGAAGAGCTCTCCGAATTCGCCGCTAGCTCCACGGTCCTTCTCAGCTGCGAGTAGCAGCGCTCGCAGTACACAGAGCTTCGCAAGGCCCGAAGACGCGGAGGGACGTATCGCACACGCAAATGTGCCAGGACAGAGACGTGTTCTACGTTGTCCCCTCTCGTCGTGCAGTTTGTGCCTCTGCTGCTTCTGCTGTTAGGAATCGCTCCTTGAAAGGCGAGCGAGAGCGTCCTTCCGGGTGCATTGCACTGAGTCGAGTGCTCGCTCGGGACTTTGCTCTCGGGGCCAAGGCAAGAGGGCGTGCTTGCCCGCAGAGCTGAGAACACGCTGTTGGGCAGAGCTGCAACTGACCGCTGGAGTTCAGCTCTCGCCGGACGGCAGAAGGCGAAGAACGAAGGCGCTTGCGAGCGGCGCAGTGCAGCGAAGAGCTCTCCGAATTCGCCGCTAGCTCCACGGTCCTTCTCAGCTGCGAGTAGCAGCGCTCGCAGTACACAGAGCTTCGCAAGGCCCGAAGACGCGGAGGGACGTATCGCACACGCAAATGTGCCAGGACAGAGACGTGTTCTACGTTGTCCCCTCTCGTCGTGCAGTTTGTGCCTCTGCTGCTTCTGCTGTTAGGAATCGCTCCTTGAAAGGCGAGCGAGAGCGTCCTTCCGGGTGCATTGCACTGAGTCGAGTGCTCGCTCGGGACTTTGCTCTCGGGGCCAAGGCAAGAGGGCGTGCTTGCCCGCAGAACTGAGAACACGCTGTTGGGCAGAGCTGCAACTGACCGCTGGAGTTCAGCTCTCGCCGGACGGCAGAAGGCGAAGAACGAAGCCGCTTGCGAGCGGCGCAGTGCAGCGAAGAGCTCTCCGAATTCGCCGCTAGCTCCACGGTCCTTCTCAGCTGCGAGTAGCAGCGCTCGCAGTACACAGAGCTTCGCAAGGCCCGAAGACCCGGAGGGAAGTATCGCACACGCAAATGTGCCAGGACAGAGACGTGTTCTACGTTGTCCCCTCTCGTCGTGCAGTTTGTGCCTCTGCTGCTTCTGCTGTTAGGAATCGCTCCTTGAAAGGCGAGCGAGAGCGTCCTTCCGGGTGCATTGCACTGAGTCGAGTGCTCGCTCGGGACTTTGCTCTCGGGGCCAAGGCAAGAGGGCGTGCTTGCCCGCAGAGCTGAGAACACGCTGTTGGGCAGAGCTGCAACTGACCGCTGGAGTTCAGCTCTCGCCGGACGGCAGAAGGCGAAGAACGAAGCCGCTTGCGAGCGGCGCTGTGCAGCGAAGAGCTCTCCGAATTCGCCGCTAGCTCCACGGTCCTTCTCAGCTGCGAGTAGCAGCGCTCGCAGTACACAGAGCTTCGCAAGGCCCGAAGACCCGGAGGGACGTATCGCACACGCAAATGTGCCAGGACAGAGACGTGTTCTACGTTGTCCCCTCTCGTCGTGCAGTTTGTGCCTCTGCTGCTTCTGCTGTTAGGGATCGCTCCTTGAAAGGCGAGCGAGAGCGTCCTTCCGGGTGCATTGCACTGAGTCGAGTGCTCGCTCGGGACTTTGCTCTCGGGGCCAAGGCAAGAGGGCGTGCTTGCCCGCAGAGCTGAGAACACGCTGTTGGGCAGAGCTGCAACTGACCGCTGGAGTTCAGCTCTCGCCGGACGGCAGAAGGCGAAGAACGAAGCCGCTTGCGAGCGGCGCAGTGCAGCGAAGAGCTCTCCCAATTCGCCGCTAGCTCCACGGACCTTCTCAGCTGCGAGTAGCAGCGCTCGCAGTACACAGAGCTTCGCAAGGCCCGAAGACCCGGAGGGAAGTATCGCACACGCAAATGTGCCAGGACAGAGACGTGATCTACGTTGTCCCTTCTCGTCGTGCAGTTTGTGCCTCTGCTGCTTCTGCTGTTAGGGATCGCTCCTTGAAAGGCGAGCGAGAGCGTCCTTCCGGGTGCATTGCACTGAGTCGAGTGCTCGCTCGGGACTTTGCTCTCGGGGCCAAGGCAAGAGGGCGTGCTTGCCCGCAGAGCTGAGAACACGCTGTTGGGCAGAGCTGCAACTGACCGCTGGAGTTCAGCTCTCGCCGGACGGCAGAAGGCGAAGAACGAAGGCGCTTGCGAGCGGCGCAGTGCAGCGAAGAGCTCTCCGAATTCGCCGCTAGCTCCACGGTCCTTCTCAGCTGCGAGTAGCAGCGCTCGCAGTACACAGAGCTTCGCAAGGCCCGAAGACCCGGAGGGAAGTATCGCACACGCAAATGTGCCAGGACAGAGACGTGTTCTACGTTGTCCCTTCTCGTCGTGCAGTTTGTGCCTCTGCTGCTTCTGCTGTTAGGAATCGCTCCTTGAAAGGCGAGCGAGAGCGTCCTTCCGGGTGCATTGCACTGAGTCGAGTGCTCGCTCGGGACTTTGCTCTCGGGGCCAAGGCAAGAGGGCGTGCTTGCCCGCAGAGCTGAGAACACGCTGTTGGGCAGAGCTGCAACTGACCGCTGGAGTTCAGCTCTCGCCGGACGGCAGAAGGCGAAGAACGAAGCCGCTTGCGAGCGGCGCAGTGCAGCGAAGAGCTCTCCGAATTCGCCGCTAGCTCCACGGTCCTTCTCAGCTGCGAGTAGCAGCGCTCGCAGTACACAGAGCTTCGCAAGGCCCGAAGACCCGGAGGGAAGTATCGCACACGCAAATGTGCCAGGACAGAGACGTGTTCTACGTTGTCCCTTCTCGTCGTGCAGTTTGTGCCTCTGCTGCTTCTGCTGTTAGGAATCGCTCCTTGAAAGGCGAGCGAGAGCGTCCTTCCGGGTGCATTGCCACTGAGTCGAGTGCTCGCTCGGGACTTTGCTCTCGGGGCCAAGGCAAGAGGGCGTGCTTGCCCGCAGAGCTGAGAACACGCTGTTGGGCAGAGCTGCAACTGACCGCTGGAGTTCAGCTCTCGCCGGACGGCAGAAGGCGAAGAACGAAGCCGCTTGCGAGCGGCGCAGTGCAGCGAAGAGCTCTCCCAATTCGCCGCTAGCTCCACGGTCCTTCTCATTCTCAGCTGCGAGTAGCAGCGCTCGCAGTACACAGAGCTTCGCAAGGCCCGAAGACCCGGAGGGACGTATCGCACACGCAAATGTGCCAGGACAGAGACGTGTTCTACGTTGTCCCCTCTCGTCGTGCAGTTTGTGCCTCTGCTGCTTCTGCTGTTAGGGATCGCTCCTTGAAAGGCGAGCGAGAGCGTCCTTCCGGGTGCATTGCACTGAGTCGAGTGCTCGCTCGGGACTTTGCT
Organism: Sturnus vulgaris; assembly: GCF_052056855.1. Taxonomy (NCBI): domain Eukaryota; kingdom Metazoa; phylum Chordata; class Aves; order Passeriformes; family Sturnidae; genus Sturnus; species Sturnus vulgaris. The sequence goes on along the minus strand of NW_028276460.1, from coordinate 9,072 downwards.
CTCGGGGCCAAGGCAAGAGGGCGTGCTTGCCCGCAGAGCTGAGAACACGCTGTTGGGCAGAGCTGCAACTGACCGCTGGAGTTCAGCTCTCGCCGGACGGCAGAAGGCGAAGAACGAAGCCGCTTGCGAGCGGCGCAGTGCAGCGAAGAGCTCTCCGAATTCGCCGCTAGCTCCACGGTCCTTCTCAGCTGCGAGTAGCAGCGCTCGCAGTACACAGAGCTTCGCAAGGCCCGAAGACCCGGAGGGACGTATCGCACACGCAAATGTGCCAGGACAGAGACGTGTTCTACGTTGTCCCCCTCTCGTCGTGCAGTTTGTGCCTCTGCTGCTTCTGCTGTTAGGGATCGCTCCTTGAAAGGCGAGCGAGAGCGTCCCTTCCGGGTGCATTGCACTGAGTCGAGTGCTCGCTCGGGACTTTGCTCTCGGGGCCAAGGCAAGAGGGCGTGCTTGCCCGCAGAAGCTGAGAACACGCTGTTGGGCAGAGCTGCAACTGACCGCTGGAGTTCAGCTCTCGCCGGACGGCAGAAGGCGAAGAACGAAGCCGCTTGCGAGCGGCGCAGTGCAGCGAAGAGCTCTCCGAATTCGCCGCTAGCTCCACGGTCCTTCTCAGCTGCGAGTAGCAGCGCTCGCAGTACACAGAGCTTCGCAAGGCCCGAAGACCCGGAGGGACGTATCGCACACGCAAATGTGCCAGGACAGAGACGTGTTCTACGTTGTCCCCTCTCGTCGTGCAGTTTGTGCCTCTGCTGCTTCTGCTGTTAGGGATCGCTCCTTGAAAGGCGAGCGAGAGCGTCCTTCCGGGTGCATTGCACTGAGTCGAGTGCTCGCTCGGGACTTTGCTCTCGGGGCCAAGGCAAGAGGGCGTGCTTGCCCGCAGAGCTGAGAACACGCTGTTGGGCAGAGCTGCAACTGACCGCTGGAGTTCAGCTCTCGCCGGACGGCAGAAGGCGAAGAACGAAGGCGCTTGCGAGCGGCGCAGTGCAGCGAAGAGCTCTCCGAATTCGCCGCTAGCTCCACGGTCCTTCTCAGCTGCGAGTAGCAGCGCTCGGCAGTACACAGAGCTTCGCAAGGCCCGAAGACCCGGAGGGAAAGTATCGCACACGCAAATGTGCCAGGACAGAGACGTGTTCTACGTTGTCCCCTCTCGTCGTGCAGTTTGTGCCTCTGCTGCTTCTGCTGTTAGGGATCGCTCCTTGAAAGGCGAGCGAGAGCGTCCTTCCGGGTGCATTGCACTGAGTCGAGTGCTCGCTCGGGACTTTGCACTCGGGGCCAAGGCAAGAGGGCGTGCTTGCCCGCAGAGCTGAGAACACGCTGTTGGGCAGAGCTGCAACTGACCGCTGGAGTTCAGCTCTCGCCGGACGGCAGAAGGCGAAGAACGAAGGCGCTTGCGAGCGGCGCAGTGCAGCGAAGAGCTCTCCGAATTCGCCGCTAGCTCCACGGTCCTTCTCAGCTGCGAGTAGCAGCGCTCGCAGTACACAGAGCTTCGCAAGGCCCGAAGACCCGGAGGGGAAGTATCGCACACGCAAATGTGCCAGGACAGAGACGTGTTCTACGTTGTCCCCTCTCGTCGTGCAGTTTGTGCCTCTGCTGCTTCTGCTGTTAGGGATCGCTCCTTGAAAGGCGAGCGAGAGCGTCCTTCCGGGTGCATTGCACTGAGTCGAGTGCTCGCTCGGGACTTTGCACTCGGGGCCAAGGCAAGAGGGCGTGCTTGCCCGCAGAGCTGAGAACACGCTGTTGGGCAGAGCTGCAACTGACCGCTGGAGTTCAGCTCTCGCCGGACGGCAGAAGGCGAAGAACGAAGGCGCTTGCGAGCGGCGCAGTGCAGCGAAGAGCTCTCCGAATTCGCCGCTAGCTCCACGGTCCTTCTCAGCTGCGAGTAGCAGCGCTCGCAGTACACAGAAGCTTCGCAAGGCCCGAAGACCCGGAGGGAAGTATCGCACACGCAAATGTGCCAGGACAGAGACGTGTTCTACGTTGTCCCTTCTCGTCGTGCAGTTTGTGCCTCTGCTGCTTCTGCTGTTAGGGATCGCTCCTTGAAAGGCGAGCGAGAGAGCGTCCTTCCGGGTGCATTGCACTGAGTCGAGTGCTCGCTCGGGACTTTGCTCTCGGGGCCAAGGCAAGAGGGCGTGCTTGCCCGCAGAGCTGAGAACACGCTGTTGGGCAGAGCTGCAACTGACCGCTGGAGTTCAGCTCTCGCCGGACGGCAGAAGGCGAAGAAACGAAGGCGCTTGCGAGCGGCGCAGTGCAGCGAAGAGCTCTCCGAATTCGCCGCTAGCTCCCACGGTCCTTCTCAGCTGCGAGTAGCAGCGCTCGCAGTACACAGAGCTTCGCAAGGCCCGAAGACCCGGAGGGAAGTATCGCACACGCAAATGTGCCAGGGACAGAGACGTGTTCTACGTTGTCCCTTCTCGTCGTGCAGTTTGTGCCTCTGCTGCTTCTGCTGTTAGGAATCGCTCCTTGAAAGGCGAGCGAGAGCGTCCTTCCGGGTGCATTGCACTGAGTCGAGTGCTCGCTCGGGACTTTGCTCTCGGGGCCAAGGCAAGAGGGCGTGCTTGCCCGCAGAGCTGAGAACACGCTGTTGGGCAGAGCTGCAACTGACCGCTGGAGTTCAGCTCTCGCCGGACGGCAGAAGGCGAAGAACGAAGGCGCTTGCGAGCGGCGCAGTGCAGCGAAGAGCTCTCCGAATTCGCCGCTAGCTCCACGGTCCTTCTCAGCTGCGAGTAGCAAGCGCTCGCAGTACACAGAGCTTCGCAAGGCCCGAAGACCCGGAGGGAAGTATCGCACACGCAAATGTGCCAGGACAGAGACGTGTTCTACGTTGTCCCTTCTCGTCGTGCAGTTTGTGCCTCTGCTGCTTCTGCTGTTAGGGATCGCTCCTTGAAAGGCGAGCGAGAGCGTCCTTCCGGGTGCATTGCACTGAGTCGAGTGCTCGCTCGGGACTTTGCTCTCGGGGCCAAGGCAAGAGGGCGTGCTTGCCCGCAGAGCTGAGAACACGCTGTTGGGCAGAGCTGCAACTGACCGCTGGAGTTCAGCTCTCGCCGGACGGCAGAAGGCGAAGAACGAAGGCGCTTGCGAGCGGCGCAGTGCAGCGAAGAGCTCTCCGAATTCGCCGCTAGCTCCACGGTCCTTCTCAGCTGCGAGTAGCAGCGCTCGCAGTACACAGAGCTTCGCAAGGCCCGAAGACCCGGAGGGACGTATCGCACACGCAAATGTGCCAGGACAGAGACGTGTTCTACGTTGTCCCCTCTCGTCGTGCAGTTTGTGCCTCTGCTGCTTCTGCTGTTAGGGAATCGCTCCTTGAAAGGCGAGCAGAGAGCGTCCTTCCGGGTGCATTGCACTGAGTCGAGTGCTCGCTCGGGACTTTGCACTCGGGGGCCAAGGCAAGAGGGGCGTGCTTGCCCGCAGAGCTGAGAACACGCTGTTGGGCAGAGCTGCAACTGACCGCTGGAGTTCAGCTCTCGCCGGACGGCAGAAGGCGAAGAACGAAGGCGCTTGCGAGCGGCGCAGTGCAGCGAAGAGCTCTCCGAATTCGCCGCTAGCTCCACGGTCCCTTCTCAGCTGCGAGTAGCAGCGCTCGCAGTACACAGAGCTTCGCAAGGCCCGAAGACCCGGAGGGAAGTATCGCACACGCAAATGTGCCAGGACAGAGACGTGTTCTACGTTGTCCCCTCTCGTCGTGCAGTTTGTGCCTCTGCTGCTTCTGCTGTTAGGAATCGCTCCTTGAAAGGCGAGCGAGAGCGTCCTTCCGGGTGCATTGCACTGAGTCGAGTGCTCGCTCGGGACTTTGCACTCGGGGCCAAGGCAAGAGGGCGTGCTTGCCCGCAGAGCTGAGAACACGCTGTTGGGCAGAGCTGCAACTGACCGCTGGAGTTCAGCTCTCGCCGGACGGCAGAAGGCGAAGAACGAAGCCGCTTGCGAGCGGCGCAGTGCAGCGAAGAGCTCTCCGAATTCGCCGCTAGCTCCACGGTCCTTCTCAGCTGCGAGTAGCAGCGCTCGCAGTACACAGAGCTTCGCAAGGCCCGAAGACCCGGAGGGAAGTATCGCACACGCAAATGTGCCAGGACAGAGACGTGTTCTACGTTGTCCCTTCTCGTCGTGCAGGTTTGTGCCTCTGCTGCTTCTGCTGTTAGGAATCGCTCCTTGAAAGGCGAGCGAGAGCGTCCTTCCGGGTGCATTGCACTGAGTCGAGTGCTCGCTCGGGACTTTGCTCTCGGGGCCAAGGCAAGAGGGCGTGCTTGCCCCGCAGAGCTGAGAACACGCTGTTGGGCAGAGCTGCAACTGACCGCTGGAGTTCAGCTCTCGCCGGACGGCAGAAGGCGAAGAACGAAGCCGCTTGCGAGCGGCGCAGTGCAGCGAAGAGCTCTCCGAATTCGCCGCTAGCTCCACGGTCCTTCTCAGCTGCGAGTAGCAGCGCTCGCAGTACACAGAGCTTCGCAAGGCCCGAAGACGCGGAGGGAAGTATCGCACACGCAAATGTGCCAGGACAGAGACGTGTTCTACGTTGTCCCCTCTCGTCGTGCAGTTTGTGCCTCTGCTGCTTCTGCTGTTAGGGATCGCTCCTTGAAAGGCGAGCGAGAGCGTCCTTCCGGGTGCATTGCACTGAGTCGAGTGCTCGCTCGGGACTTTGCTCTCGGGGCCAAGGCAAGAGGGCGTGCTTGCCCCGCAGAGCTGAGAACACGCTGTTGGGGCAGAGCTGCAACTGACCGCTGGAGTTCAGCTCTCGCCGGACGGCAGAAGGCGAAGAACGAAGCCGCTTGCGAGCGGCGCAGTGCAGCGAAGAGCTCTCCGAATTCGCCGCTAGCTCCACGGTCCTTCTCAGCTGCGAGTAGCAGCGCTCGCAGTACACAGAGCTTCGCAAGGCCCGAAGACCCGGAGGGACGTATCGCACACGCAAATGTGCCAGGACAGAGACGTGTTCTACCGTTGTCCCCTCTCGTCGTGCAGTTTGTGCCTCTGCTGCTTCTGCTGTTAGGGATCGCTCCTTGAAAGGCGAGCGAGAGCGTCCTTCCGGGTGCATTGCACTGAGTCGAGTGCTCGCTCGGGACTTTGCTCTCGGGGCCAAGGCAAGAGGGCGTGCTTGCCCGCAGAACTGAGAACACGCTGTTGGGCAGAGCTGCAACCTGACCGCTGGAGTTCAGCTCTCGCCGGACGGCAGAAGGCGAAGAACGAAGCCGCTTGCGAGCGGCGCAGTGCAGCGAAGAGCTCTCCGAATTCGCCGCTAGCTCCACGGTCCTTCTCAGCTGCGAGTAGCAGCGCTCGCAGTACACAGAGCTTCGCAAGGCCCGAAGACCCGGAGGGACGTATCGCACACGCAAATGTGCCAGGACAGAGACGTGTTCTACGTTGTCCCCTCTCGTCGTGCAGTTTGTGCCTCTGCTGCTTCTGCTGTTAGGGATCGCTCCTTGAAAGGCGAGCGAGAGCGTCCTTCCGGGTGCATTGCACTGAGTCGAGGTGCTCGCTCGGGACTTTGCTCTCGGGGCCAAGGCAAGAGGGCGTGCTTGCCCGCAGAAACTGAGAACACGCTGTTGGGCAGAGCTGCAACTGACCGCTGGAGTTCAGCTCTCGCCGGACGGCAGGAAGGCGAAGAACGAAGCCGCTTGCGAGCGGCGCAGTGCAGCGAAGAGCTCTCCGAATTCGCCGCCTAGCTCCACGGTCCCTTCTCAGCTGCGAGTAGCAGCGCTGCGCAGTACACAGAGCTTCGCAAGGCCCCGAAGACCCGGAGGGACGTATCGCACACGCAAATGTGCCAGGACAGAGACGTGTTCTACGTTGTCCCCTCTCGTCGTGCAGTTTGTGCCTCTGCTGCTTCTGCTGTTAGGGATCGCTCCTTGAAAGGCGAGCGAGAGCGTCCTTCGGGTGCATTGCACTGAGTCGAGTGCTCGCTCGGGACTTTGCTCTCGGGGCCAAGGCAAGAGGGCGTGCTTGCCCGCAGAACTGAGAACACGCTGTTGGGCAGAGCTGCAACTGACCGCTGGAGTTCAGCTCTCGCCGGACGGCAGAAGGCGAAGAACGAAGCCGCTTGCGAGCGGCGCAGTGCAGCGAAGAGCTCTCCGAATTCGCCGCTAGCTCCACGGTCCTTCTCAGCTGCGAGTAGCAGCGCTCGCAGTACACAGAGCTTCGCAAGGCCCGAAGACCCGGAGGGAAGTATCGCACACGCAAATGTGCCAGGACAGAGACGTGTTCTACGTTGTCCCTTCTCGTCGTGCAGTTTGTGCCTCTGCTGCTTCTGCTGTTAGGAATCGCTCCTTGAAAGGCGAGCGAGAGCGTCCTTCCGGGTGCATTGCACTGAGTCGAGTGCTCGCTCGGGACTTTGCTCTCGGGGCCAAGGCAAGAGGGCGTGCTTGCCCGCAGAGCTGAGAACACGCTGTTGGGCAGAGCTGCAACTGACCGCTGGAGTTCAGCTCTCGCCGGACGGCAGAAGGCGAAGAACGAAGGCGCTTGCGAGCGGCGCAGTGCAGCGAAGAGCTCTCCGAATTCGCCGCTAGCTCCACGGTCCTTCTCAGCTGCGAGTAGCAGCGCTCGCAGTACACAGAGCTTCGCAAGGCCCGAAGACCCGGAGGGAAGTATCGCACACGCAAATGTGCCAGGGACAGGAGACGTGTTCTACGTTGTCCCTTCTCGTCGTGCAGTTTGTGCCTCTGCTGCTTCTGCTGTTAGGAATCGCTCCTTGAAAGGCGAGCGAGAGCGTCCTTCCGGGTGCATTGCACTGAGTCGAGTGCTCGCTCGGGACTTTGCTCTCGGGGCCAAGGCAAGAGGGGCGTGCTTGCCCGCAGAGCTGAGAACACGCTGTTGGGCAGAGCTGCAACTGACCGCTGGAGTTCAGCTCTCGCCGGACGGCAGAAAGGCGAAGAACGAAGCCGCTTGCGAGCGGCGCAGTGCAGCGAAGAGCTCTCCGAATTCGCCGCTAGCTCCACGGTCCTTCTCAGCTGCGAGTAGCAGCGCTCGCAGTGACACAGAACTTCGCAAGGCCCGAAGACCCGGAGGGACGTATCGCACACGCAAATGTGCCAGGACAGAGACGTGTTCTACGTTGTCCCCTCTCGTCGTGCAGTTTGTGCCTCTGCTGCTTCTGCTGTTAGGAATCGCTCCCTTGAAAGGCGAGCGAGAGCGTCCTTCCGGGGTGCATTGCACTGAGTCGAGTGCTCGCTCGGGACTTTGCTCTCGGGGCCAAGGCAAGAGGGCGTGCTTGCCCGCAGAACTGGAGAACACGCTGTTGGGCAGAGCTGCAACTGACCGCTGGAGTTCAGCTCTCGCCGGACGGCAGAAGGCGAAGAACGAAGCCGCTTGCGAGCGGCGCAGTGCAGCGAAGAGCTCTCCGAATTCGCCGCTAGCTCCACGGTCCTTCTCAGCTGCGAGTAGCAGCGCTCGCAGTACACAGAGCTTCGCAAGGCCCGAAGACCCGGAGGGAAGTATCGCACACGCAAATGTGCCAGGACAGAGACGTGTTCTACGTTGTCTCCCTCTCGTCGTGCAGTTTGTGCCTCTGCTGCTTCTGCTGTTAGGAATCGCTCCTTGAAAGGCGAGCGAGAGCGTCCTTCCGGGGTGCATTGCACTGAGTCGAGTGCTCGCTCGGGACTTTGCACTCGGGGCCAAGGCAAGAGGGCGTGCTTGCCCGCAGAGCTGAGAACACGCTGTTGGGCAGAGCTGCAACTGACCGCTGGAGTTCAGCTCTCGCCGGACGGCAGAAGGCGAAGAACGAAGCCGCTTGCGAGCGGCGCAGTGCAGCGAAGAGCCTCTCCCCAATTCGCCGCTAGCTCCACGGACCTTCTCAGCTGCGAGTAGCAGCGCTCGCGAGTACACAGAGCTTCGCAAGGCCCGAAGACCCGGAGGGAAGTATCGCACACGCAAATGTGCCAGGACAGAGACGTGTTCTACGTTGTCCCTTCTCGTCGTGCAGTTTGTGCCTCTGCTGCTTCTGCTGTTAGGAATCGCTCCTTGAAAGGCGAGCGGAGAGCGTCCCTTCCGGGTGCATTGCACTGAGTCGAGTGCTCGCTCGGGACTTTGCTCTCGGGGCCAAGGCAAGAGGGCGTGCTTGCCCGCAGAGCTGAGAACACGCTGTTGGGCAGAGCTGCAACTGACCGCTGGGAGTTCAGCTCTCGCCGGACGGCAGAAGGCGAAGAACGAAGCCGCTTGCGAGCGGCGCAGTGCAGCGAAGAGCTCTCCGAATTCGCCGCTAGCTCCACGGTCCTTCTCAGCTGCGAGTAGCAGCGCTCGGCAGTACACAGAGCTTCGCAAGGCCCGAAGACCCGGAGGGAAGTATCGCACACGCAAATGTGCCAGGACAGAGACGTGTTCTACGTTGTCCCTTCTCGTCGTGCAGTTTGTGCCTCTGCTGCTTCTGCTGTTAGGAATCGCTCCTTGAAAGGCGAGCGAGAGCGTCCTTCCGGTGCATTGCACTGAGTCGAGTGCTCGCTCGGGGACTTTGCTCTCGGGGCCAAGGCAAGAGGGCGTGCTTGCCCGCAGAGCTGAGAACACGCTGTTGGGCAGAGCTGCAACTGACCGCTGGAGTTCAGCTCTCGCCGGACGGCAGAAGGCGAAGAACGAAGCCGCTTGCGAGCGGGCGCAGTGCAGCGAAGAGCTCTCCGAATTCGCCGCTAGCTCCACGGTCCTTCTCAGCTGCGAGTAGCAGCGCTCGCAGTACACAGAGCTTCGCAAGGCCCGAAGACCCGGAGGGAAGTATCGCACACGCAAATGTGCCAGGACAGAGACGTGTTCTACGTTGTCCCTTCTCGTCGTGCAGTTTGTGCCTCTGCTGCTTCTGCTGTTAGGAATCGCTCCTTGAAAGGCGAGCGAGAGCGTCCTTCCGGGTGCATTGCACTGAGTCGAGGTGCTCGCTCGGGACTTTGCTCTCGGGGCCAAGGCAAGAGGGCGTGCTTGCCCGCAGAGCTGAGAACACGCTGTTGGGCAGAGCTGCAACTGACCGCTGGAGTTCAGCTCTCGCCGGACGGCAGAAGGCGAAGAACGAAGCCGCTTGCGAGCGGCGCAGGTGCAGCGAAGAGCTCTCCGAATTCGCCGCTAGCTCCACGGTCCTTCTCAGCTGCGAGTAGCAGCGCTCGCAGTACACAGAACTTA